>NW_015112850.1:55587-87405 GCF_001443285.1 Poecilia latipinna
GGATGGGAGGGTGGTGTGGGGGAGTGGTTGGTGTGGGGCGTGTGGTGGGTGGGTTGGGTGGGGGGGGGGGGGGGGGAGTGATGGGCCGAAGCGTGAGGAGGCGGCAGTGAGACGAGGCCTGCCAGAAGCTCAGTTCACATGAGGTCCACAGGAGACAGAGAGAACTGGAAAGGGGACATATGCTTCACTTCCTGTCAGGCTACAAACGCAACGCTTATTGTCCCCCTGACACCCTTTTTGCAAAAACTGTCTGTGTGTGCACCCCCAGGGTGTCCCGTTTAGTGAATATTCACCCCCTCCCTTTTCAACAATACAGGCTTACTTTCTGGGTCTCTTGTGTTAAAAGCAGTGAAGCTTGTCACACATTTTATAGGCATGGCACTTATTTCTTTCTCTATTTAAGCTGCTATGTTGGGCTGTGGGAGTGGAGTCCATGGGCTTCTTTACAGAAACTTTATGGGTAGCAGAGAAAGTGAGATTTGTTAATCACTAAAACATATTTAAACATAAAATACTTTGCTTTCTAATCTGTATAAGCACATCCTGTACCTTTACAAGCAACAGGTGCAACAGAAATATTACGGTGAATTCACCTTAATGCATCTGGAACACACTTTGCTCTGCTGAAGGAGTTCTGTGACTCTAAAGCTCAAAACCCTTCAGAGGACCCTAGAGTTAGGAGGGGAAAAAGCTCAGATGATGCCCAGAAGAACTAACACAGTCCATCACATTAACTGCAACTGCTTTTCAAACATGCCATCGGTCAGATGAGATTAAAGCTTCTCCCAGGATATTTTTACAGCCTTGTGCCAACCGTCTGGTAAAAAATTAGGCTCATTTTGTGAGCAACAGCTCGGAGTCACAGCCACCGACTGCAAGAACCCTGCCTTTTGGAGAAATCCCAGCTGATTTACAGCTAACCTTCAACGGGTCAAGTGATAAGGTGAGGCTGGATGTATGCGTGTCTTATAAAGGAACCATTGTGCAGCTTGGTAAATCTATCAGGGGGCCTGAGCTATAGCCCAGTGACTTTTATTTATTATTTCTCTCAGTCAGATAAAAGAAATGTGATATTTCATCTGTTTTGCTCAGCTCTGCTCTACAGGCTTTATGGAGTGCAAAGTAGGTAAAAATGTTGGTGTGAGAAAGCAATTTGTAGAATGGACTGCTTCTAAGCCAAAGGGCAGCACATTTTACAAAAGATGAGAAAAATATTCTTAGACCTAAAGGAACCCAGGACAATTCATCTGTATATTACTATATGCTGAAGTTCCCAACTTAGGGAAAAATAAAAGAATATTCATTAATTCCTTATTTGTAGATATAGTATCTAATTCATTTGGCTCAGTTTTTTGCAGTCTGATGAGGTGGGCGTTGTCTGTGAACATTTTGTAAAAATGTTCAAAACCTGCCACAGATTCTCAACAAGATCCGGGTCTGGTCGATGACTGGACCAATCAAATATACAAGATGCTTTGATGTGAACCATTTTTCTGTCACTCTGGCTGGATGTTTATTGGCTTTCTTCTATTGTAAGCAGTACCTATGGCAAGTAGATATTGGCAGCCTCCAACATGTTTTCTTATCTAGCCTGGTAAAAGCCGGCCCTGGTTCTATGTTTTCTTCGTGCTGAGGGCCTGGACCCTTGGCTATTGAGAAACGATTCCTTGCTGGAGGCATGGACTCTGCTGAACTTTTAAACGATTGGATCTGATTTTACCCAATTGTTAACGTTTGGCTACGGAAATTGCCAGAAATTGCATGCACTGTAAACAACCCAGTGGAGAGTAAGGCCACGACATCTTCACCAGCTAATAAAATATTTTAAACTTGACTTTAATTGCTCATTATGGAAGCGTGGCCAGCACAAACCGAATGGCTTTGTTCACTTCCTCCTCTGTCATTCCCAAACTATAACCCTATAATACTAAAGCAGAACAGAAAATCAACATCAACATTTCCAACTCCTTCTGTTCCCTAATCGGTCCGGTTGAAATTTTTAAGGGTGTTTTTTTTGTTTTTTTTTGTTTTTTTTCAATGATGATCTACTTCTTGCTCTTCACTAAAAGTCAGATATGTGGAGTTTGTGATTAATAATTATCCAGTCAGGCGATTCTCCCATTAGAGTTGTTGATCTCTGCATCTCCTCCAGATTTACCATTGACCTCTTGGCTGCATCTCTTATTAATGCTCTCCTTGTCTGGCCTTTGGATGGATGGCTGTGTCTTGTTGGTTGCAATATGCTCTTTCCATTTTGAGTGTTTAGTGATGTGTTCAAAGCTTGGAATACTTTTTAAAACCTAATTTAGCTTTAGACTGTCTGCAGTGGTCCTTGGACTTTGCTAACTTCTAGAGCCATCATAGAGTAGCCACATTTATATTGAGAGGAAATTACACATAAATGGACTCTATTTAAAAATTAGATGACTTTTGAAGCTTTCTAGCTGAAACTAATTTTAGTTAAAGGGTAGCATAGAATCGGCCTGTCAAGTTTTTAAAATTTTCTTTTGGAAAAATAAAATTTTTTTGAAAATTCTGACATTCCACTTTAGAGTTATGATCTACTTCATCTTGGTTTGTCGCAAAAACGTCTCCAAAAAACACACTGAAGTTTGATGTTATAAAGTGAAACAGTTGTTGAAGGAGTATGAATACTTTTGCAAGGCTCTCCTGTTCACATACAAGAACAGAAGATAAAATATTTATTTAAATTAATTAAAATATAACAACAAAGCCCATTGGATTATCTAAATGCTACTGCAGTCTCACTATCACAGCATTCTACATTTATTAAAAATGACACTATAAACCGTATTTGTGCTACACATCCCTAGTCTATTTCAAAGCAGAACATTTTTTTTTGTTTTTTTTCCTGAATGATAATGACAGCAGGCTGTAAAGATCAACTGCATCCCTCAGAGTCTGAGCAGTATGGAGCCAGAGCTCACCGTGAAACGACCGGACATCTGATATCTGCGGGTCAACCAGAGTACGTAGACACGGTGCCCTCCTCATCACTCTGGAACAAAATCAGAGCTCCCTCTCATCTTGCCGAGTGGAAATCTACTCAAAGAGCATTTTTTATGACAAGGCTCCGAACGGCAAAAAACTCAGACGGAGACAACGGCACGGCAACAGTTCCATCTCCACTAAACACACACATACAACCAAAAGACGGCTAAACTGAGCTATAATAAAGTCTATATCGGTTTGTGAAAAATGACATTCATGCGATGCAGTTTTTCATTCAGAATTCGACAGAGCTGGGGGAAAGAAAGTTATTAAAAAGATTAAAAAGCCACAGAACTGGTTTCTGAGTGTTTGGTGTGTTTGAAGGTACATGAGCTTGAGCGAGCAAAAGCGTCTTTTAAGCTAACTTTCAAAGCTACAACTAGGCGATGAATATTTAAAGCCAGGCAGACATCTAAAACTATGTTTTGGTAGTGGGCCTTTTTTTTCCCCTGCATGCGAAATCAGCCGATGGTACATCCTCAGAAAGACGATGTTATGAAGGGAACGTTAGAACTGGAATCTTTGAAGCTAAGGTGGAATTCACTACGAGTGTGGCTTTCACCGCTACAATCTGCTGGATACACAGCAACGTACCGGGAGGAGAGGAAGTCGTTTTCAAAATCGCTCTGGAGAACATGCAATATGAACACAGCGTAAAGACTGTCGGCCTCATCCAAAAACTGAGGAGGTGGCTGCGCTGCTTCAAAGGAAGGATGGGTAATTTGGGGATTTATTTTATATTAATAAGTTGGGTTCGAGGGGTAACTTTTAATATGTCTAACAGAGTCCCTCCAAAACTCTGTAGAGCTCCTAAAAGTGCTGGATATGAAAAAAAGTTTCCCTTAAAAAAAAAAAACACTAAAGTGTAAACGCTTCTCCAATTTTTCTTTCGGTGTCATGCACTATTCATGCTCTGGGTCTGTGTTGTGAGGCTCTGCAGGTGGCTGGGAGGAAAAGGAGGTGGAATGGGATGGAGGGAGGCAGATGAAATATGGATTATCTCCTCTCAGTGTCTGGCTAAGCCCCACTTCGCTGGCATCGCTGATTTTTTAAAATATTTTTTTTACTGTGGCTCCCCTCCCACAAAGCTAACCAGCTGCAGGCCTATAGCATCTGGCTGCTAAAGCGCCCCCTACCCCGCCTTTAATCAACCAAACACACACACCAACATCTTTATCTGTCTTCTCCCCTTGATGCAACAAACCCCCCATCCCCCTCCACCACTCTTCTGTATTATCTGCCATCATTCTGGGGATTTTCCCCCCTCCCCCGTGCAACAGGAAATGCTGACTTCTGAAGATTTAGACATCCCGTAAACAGGATCTTCACCCGAAAACAGCTATCAGTTGGAAGAGGAGTGATGATTGGCCACAGGCTTCAAACTGTTCTAATAAGCGCTAGGTCAGGGTGCTTTGGATGAAAGACATCATCCAACCCTTGAAGAAACGGCTCCCAACAGGAAGGAAATTTCATTCCAAACCCTTTACAGTCCACTGGGACATCAGTGGAAGCTGCTTCTGATGCTAAACCCAGCTAAACGCTTAAAAAAAAAAAAAAAAAATCACAGGCTGTGGTTTCAACAAGGCTGTTTATGTCATTTTAGCTCTGATTTAGAAGTCTTGTTTGTTTACTTGGACCTGTAGATCACAGGTTTCTGCCACTATTATATTTAGGGTCTGAACTAGAAAAGCTCATCAGTAAATAATATGCTTCTAAAGTAATATGAGGCTCACTAGTTAATCAGGTGTAAAGCTTCTTCTTTACACTTGCTTGTGGAAAAGCGGATTGTAAAATAAGGTTTGCTTCACAAATATTTTTAATTTTTTACATAAACAAAAGTTGGAGTACATCCTAGAGACACAGGACAAAAAGACATGAATACACAAACTCACTCACTCTACATGGGCAATTAGGAAAAAATCCACATTTACACACAAAAAAAAATCTGCTGGCACAACAACTATTAGCTCTGCACTCTAAAGTGTTAGACTTTACTTTTACTATTTAATAAATAGAGAGCCTATCAACACATATTTGTTAAAAAAAAATTAAAGTCTACTATAGCTAACTGAATGCAACATTACCTTTTATCTATACCGTTCAAACTCCCAAAGACTCATCCTCTCCAAGCGATCCTCCACTATAGATTAGCACCAAAACTAGCTTAACCTGTATCTTATTTTAAGTGGGAACATGGATCATCTAAATGCAATAAGAAAAAGAACAACAGCCGTCATTAGCCACCGACTTCCTGGAACCTGAGGCTCGTATATGAGGACGCAGAGCCACAGCGCCTCCATGTCTGCTGCTCTGATTATCAGAAACACTGAGGAGGTTGTGCGTTTCTGTCTCCGTCAGACAGAGGATGTCCGGTGTATGCCAGCCATCTAATTACCCACTATTCTGATGCTAAATCAGTTTAGTCTCATCTCCCTGTCTTAATTGGGCAAAATAAAGGTACTTTCCAGGTCCGCGATGGGGGAGGACGTCTAGCAAGCTCGATGACATCTGAAACGAGTCTATATCAGGATATTTGAATTAGCATATTTGCTCTCTAAATGGCACTGGAATTTGAGAAGCAGTACAAGTAAATCAATAAGATGTGCCAACTCCCCGCTAATGAAAGCAAAGTGAGGTCAAACCATTTCCTTGACCCCTTGAGTACTTGTTTATCCAATTGTAATGGGAAGAGGCATGTTGCTGGCACTGCGCTGGGAGACGGGGGGGCACCTGGGCATAGTAATCACAGACAGGAAATAGGGGTGCTTGTCACCTTCCTGCCGTCTGTCCACTGAGGAATCCATCACCACCCCGAGGCTGCCACTGCTACTGGACTGATGCTGTAGGGCTACATCAGTGCTTAATCACCGAATGACTCAAGAAACGCAACATCGAAACGTCACCAGACACTCGTTTCAGATTTGGTCCGTCGGGCTTGGGTGATGACTTGATCAAGGTTTGACACAGATTTACAATTTTATGTTGTACTGTTTGAACAGCTTAAAAAAATATCAGAGACAATTTAACTTAGTCATATTAATTAGTACACCTGACTTGTGTGTTTTCCATCTACAAAACAGCTGTTAGACACACCAGCTACTGCAAAAGGTTAGTCTAAAGCCTTTCACTGTGCTGTTCAAAAGAAAGCTTAGTAAGCTACAAGCAGTATCTAGATGTAAGGCATCTGATCGGTTTCTTGAGTCAGATTAATTAACCAGCTGAAATCAGATTATTATACTTCCAGTGTTACTTGTTAAAAGACAGGAAGACTAAACATTGGTGATATAGATTGATGGACAGCTTAAAAACTACTACTAACTTTTATTGGTGTAAAAGAAAAAAAATCTCTGATTAAGTCTAGAGCAGCACAATACACGAAACTGTAACTCACTGCAATATCAATTTTCTTATATTTCAAAACACCAATCACAAAGAACTATTTGGATGCAATATTGCATTGCATTTTATACTGTTAAATAAAATTACTTTATACCCTGTGTGTTAATTTACTTTTTCTCTTACAAATGCATGTTTTGCAAACACTGTACTTTATATGAAACGAACAAGCAGTTTTAGGTGAGTTCTACTAATATTTTTGGATTCATGAGAATATAGACAATCATGTATTTGTAGTTATAGCAGATTTTTGGGGGGGAAAAACATGGAGCTATTGTCTAAACATCCCTCAGTTCATACCTGCTAACATATTAATGTTCTGCAAATTGCATTAGTAAAATGAATTTTTTGTAGTGGATAGGGAACCAAAACTGTGTCCAAACCTACCCAGGGGCCCGCACCCTTGTATATCCGGCCCTGGTGATCTTACTTACTGGCCCAAGACTAGAGTGGATCTGGCTAAAAATAGACCCTAAACAGTTCAGTGCAGTGACTTTGTGTACATCTTTCGCCCCAGTGGGATTTCTCTGCCAAACACCTCGGCCCTCCTCTAAGAAAGCCGTGTTTAATGAGCATCCTCTGGGCTCCCAGCGTATCCTGGGCGAGCGTTGAGCACGACCTCGCTGTCTGGGAGGTTACTGCAGCTGCTACCTCTGCACCAGCTGGCGGGAGCTGCTCAGAGGTGCGTGTGTAAACGTCTGGAGCGAGGAGAAGCCAGACCTCCGGCTCGCAGGAGTCCACTCAGGGTGCGCGAGCCCGTGAGCTCTGTCTGGAGGCTTTAAATAGAACGGTGGGAGTGAGGCGATGGTTGTGGTGAGGTTTCTTTTCGCACCGGCAGATTGTTGCCGTGAAACGTATATTTAAACGTAAGGAGAAACACTCACTGCTGCCTTGGGAAATTCACAAAAGGGTCGAACAAAGCCAGAGTCACGAAATATACATTTAAGGATTGTTAGAAGCTCCTTGAAGCATCTCCCAGACGCAGACTTCCATAGGCTGCTTTGTAAAATCGTGACACAGTGGAATAATTAGCAGAGAAAGACTTGAGTTTTAACCGTTATTAGAAGAAAACTTTTATAAGCTGTGGTCGCAAAGGACAGGCCGCCTGCTCAATGTTTAATAAAGGTCTAAATATATTGTTTCAAACATTCATGCTCTGTAATGCAGCATATTTTCCCAGTAGCAGCCAAACAATAATACTGGAACATAGCTGGGCACTGAGGCACAGCACAACAGAGTTACACACACACACACACGACTAACAAAACTTTTATTTTTGAGTTTAGGGGGAAAAAAAAGAATACTGGACAGTGACAGCCTTCTCCAGTAATCCTCAATGACAAAGAGCTGTATGAAGAGAGAGAGAGAGAGAGAGAGAGAGAAAAAAGCAGGCACACAATCGAAAGCAAATCTTTCACTGACTGGTTTGTTCCACAGAGCTTTGTTTTTTTCTGTCAGCTTTTACATTGTGAGAAAAAGACGCAGATATGCAAGTTTGAATGGGTTTTTTTTTTTTGTTTTTTTTTTTTTCAAAAAGTCTTCGTCAGCTTTCACACAAGATTGCAGAGGTTACAAAAGCACTGTGTAGGAAACTGAATGGGAGAGCTGGACCAACACCAACAGCATTACCCATAATACTTGCTAATATCCAGTCCCTTTTGTGGCTGCAGCATTGTCCTCCTCCTTCCTGCCTCAGTGGGAATGTGGGCCTTCGTACACAGAGGTGGTCTGCCGCCCGATGCAGAGCTTACACAAAACCCCTCAAGCCGCTGGTCTAGAGGTGCTAACAATATGGCAGCGTGTGACGGGCATGAGAGACGGCGGATTTGGGAAACTATTCGCACCCGTTTGAACTCAAACAACAGGAAACGTCAGTGTATTTTCACTGGGATTTCATGTGAAAGATTTAGAAGCAAAAGAATGATTCAGCTCTGGACTTTGACTGGACCATTCTAAGATGTGGTGGTACATCTCTGGCTGAATACTTTGGATCATCCTGTTAAACTGAGAACCTATTTAACTCCATCCATCAACTGATCAGCCCAGTTTATTTATATGGCACATTTACAACAGCCTCAGCTGACCAAACTGCTTCACAACAAACAATATGACGGGCAGATAAATTATAAAACAGAAAATAAAATTAAGCTTAGTCAAATAAGACAATTATAAAATTGTCAGAAAGCACACAAACTAATAATAATATGAATAAAAACCAAAACAATGCTGAATTTCAGCTGCAGCAATTTTCCTCCCCCCTTTATCTTTTGTCTTAAGGTCTGGACTTTGTCAATATCTTTTTCTTTTTCTTTTTTTTGCTAAACCTCAAAACAAGACTTCAAGACTTCTACCAACTTTGTCATAAAGGCCAAATTTGCTAAAGGCTTTGCCTGTCACAATATGCACGGAATCAATTTATTGCATGATAAATTTAAGCAAACTCAATAATTTCCATTTCTTTTTTTTACCATTATATGGTAAAAAATATTTCCAGCAGAAATTGTTACTGTAACAGGCCTAGGGACAGCAAGTGGTTATGTCTGCAACCCTTCCAGAGTGACCATGGGCCTCCTGTCTAACGCTCCCCTTGTCTAGCTTGTCACTGTAGGTGGAAGGTGATGCTTCGGTGCAGTTTGCAGATAAATATACTATTTACGATTTCAGAAATTAGTATTACCGCGTCTGGCTTTTTCTTGTGCAGAAACATGAGGCATGTCTCAGAGCAACGACGTAAAAGTCAGATAAAATGCAACATGACCGCTCAGACACTTTGAAAACTGTTGGATATGGATGTCAATTAGAACCACGGATCAGATTTTTTGGAGGCGAGAACATCGGAACTGTGCTGCTCAGACTGTTGTGGAAAAGTCAGATATAGGTCGCCTATCAACAAAGAAAGAATTTGTTTGATTTGATGGATTTGGGTCGCATTTACTTGTTGTGTGAATGTAGCCCAAGCTCCTCTCCAAGCTGAGCATCTGAAGGCGGCAGCCAGCACGGATACAGCCTACCACACATTCAGAAAAGACAACAAACAGACCTTGTGCAATAAGAAAACAAACACTAAATCTTATTTTCAGCCCCTTGTAGCACGCGTAGATGTGTTTTCCCCCTCAATCACAGCAGATTCTTATCCTACCACTAAAGTGCTGCGATCAACAGATCTACTGCTTGCTGGAATGCCCCAGTCATGGTGAATATTTCATATGAACTCCATTGTTGTCTGCCCCAGTGGGGCCTCAGTAAATGGCCCAACGAGAGGGGGGAGGGAGGGGGGACACGGGGCTGGAATCTGCAGACCAAAACCCATTAGTCCGAGGGCCTCAAGAAAAAGCCAGGCAATATCTCAAAATGGTGGAAACATCTTTTTTTTTTTTTTCATCCGCAGTTAAATCGGTGAACAAAGTCTAAACACAGAGGATATCTGAGGACCTCGGCTAAACCTGTGGAATGTATGAAACAGGGAACGGCCTGTTTCACATTATCACCGAGGGATGCAGGGAGAAACATCACGCAACACACTTCCATCTACTTCTACAGCCTGTTCAAAAATAAAATAAAAAAATAAGTTGATGAAAAATGCATGTTGCTTCGCCAGCAGACCCACCACCAATCCCCCTCCCCCCCTCCTCTCCACACCCTTCAAGCTTCAAAAATAACAGCAGGGACTATTTCTTCTGGATCCAATGCCCACACAAATAACATCTCACAGTGAGTGTGACGCTGTGTCATCCAAACTGTGGATTCTCACTTGTACAACTGAAGATGTGTCTGTCTGTCTGAGGGGAAAGCAAAAACTGCTATTTTCACCCAAAAAGGGGAAGAAAAAAAAATACAATATAAAACTGGCACCTCACAAAGTCAGACAAACTAAATGAAACTGAATCAACTAAAAATGTGTAACTTGAAACTGATGATTAATGTGGTTCATTCTTATTCAAATCTCCTTTCGCCAGCTGGGCACGGTGCCATCAGTCAGTCTGGAAACCAGACGGCTGTGAATCACCAGAAGCCGTTTAGCAAGTCTGCACCGGACCTCCGTGAACAATAGCTGAGCCACTGGGCTGCTTCATTGATCACAGGAATAAAGCTATTGTATCTCACACTACACTGCCTGACTTTATGACATGGGTGCTGTGGATCTCCGGTGACGACCATGTGAGTTTCAGGACAGACAGGTTTTGGATGTCAGTTTTACGTCGCGGAGGAAAAGAAAAAGACCACGTAGAGAGAAGGCTGAAAAATCAACAAGGCCGTGAGGTTCGTAGCATGCTGCATAGCTCTGAGGAATTTCAAACCCCATATGGTGACAAGGTGCTCGCATCTCCGCCTGTCAGGGGGTTCGATTTCAACGCCAAGGGTTTCATCACTTCTTCCAAAACTTAAAAAGATTAAGGGACAGAAAAAGACCAGCAGTGTGGAACTGTTTGGCTTAGAGATTCACTGACTAGAGGTTTCTGATTTCAGTAACCTACCAATGTTCATTTTTGCCAATTCTCATTTCTTTAAGAATAAGCATTAAAAATACTGCTTTCTTGCCTTTTTGTGGGCTGCACAGAGGCATTGTTCGCAGTACTGCTACCTTGTGGCGAGAAGGTGTTGGGTTCGAACCCCATCCTGGGGTCTTTCCATGTGGAGTTTGTATTCTCCCGGTTCTCTCTGGGTACTCCAACTTCCTCCTACAGTCCAAAAACTTTACTGTTAGGTTAACGGGACTCTAACTTCATCGTAGGTAGGAGTGTGTATGTAGTTACTTGTCTTTGTGTTGCTCTTTGAGGGTGGCAACTTGTCCCTAGCCCAATGACTGTTGGCAACAGACATTAGCAGGTATAGACTATGGACGGATAGTCCTTCCTTCATTTCAAATTCTGTGCTTATGGATCATATTCTTGACCAGATGGACACATTCTCCAGCTACTCAAATTTTTTCCACCTGATTTCTAGTTCCTAAAGCTCCTGGAGAAAGGTTGGGAGATTGTGTAATGGCAAGAAAGGAGTCGGAAGAATGTGAATTTATCATCTGTGTTGTCAGTGCAATTTTCAGCAATACTACTGTTATATATATATATATATATCCTGAAGCTCTGATCTCAAGCTTATATTCCTTGTATTCCTTGTAGAAAATACAGATGTTTACCCTAAGTTTGACATTTCTAAAAAGGTTCTCAATGTTTTCAAATCCAAAATATTCAAAAACAGACTGAGCCTCAAAAGGATAAAACACAGCAACGTTGCTATCATACAGTTAGCCCATTTCCTGCTCTAAGTTCATTCACTCAAGGTCAATTCAAAGGCAGGAACAAACCGAAGGCCTGTGGCGGACAGCCTCTTCTTGTACACACAAAAGTCAGGGAGAAAACCACAAGAATCCAAAATAGCAAAGAAAGAAAACGACCTGAAAACACCCAAGTATTGCTCTCTGTTGTACCAGTCAGAGTAAACGGCCAATGTGCATCCAATAACAATGTTTTCTTACAGACTGTGTTGCAGTGAAGCAGAAGTTGTTGGTCTTTGACACAGTCACCTGGGGTTCAATTCCCAAGCTTCAAGCATCTGTCATTCATTTTCTGCCAATTCTGTGCATTTACTGTGAATACAGGCCACAAATCCTGAAAAAAATCTCATCATTTTCAACCTTTATCTGACTGAAAACTTGTTGGGGTGATCTAGTAACACTTGGTGTCATCATTACCTCCAATATTTCAAGATTGTTTTTGTGATTTTTTTTTTTTTTTGAAAATCAAGATCACTGATATTGTGATGCTACTATTTAAATATTTATTTTATTTGTCATTAAGCCCTTTGCAAAATCTACACAAAGAAAAAATGAGGAAAAAAAACATGCAGATATATTGGACATATTCAGTCTTTAAAGAACTTAAACAGCTTGATTTTTGCTACTTGCCATATTGATCAAGGACTATCACCTGACTTCAAGTAAGACTGAGGCAGCAATGTAGCAGAAGTAAGAAATACTGTCACCTGCAGGTGAGCGATAGTCACTTAAACCTAATGTTTTTGACCATTTTTGCTGAAAAATTGTGAAAAAACTCACAATTATGAATCAGTGCAAAAAAAATGTTGGGACCTGTTCATTTTGCGGTAATCCAAAAAGGGAAAAAAAAAAAAAAAAAAGGAGGTACTGTATAAATCATTAACTGATTAGAAACGGACTGAATTTTTGACAACATTGGGGAAGGTACACAAGGACAGATGAGGGGGGCTTGTCACATGGATCATGACTCAGCTGAGAACCCCGTCCTGGTTTATCTAGTTACCTCCACAGACTGGTGGGAATACCCCCATGATTCATCCTCTGGAACCTTTCAATGGACTGTGGCATTCTCACTATAGTTCACAACTCCAGGAACAAGAATGGAGCTCACATTATGCAAATCTTTGAGGTATTACAGGAAAGCCTCTCCCTGTCCGACATTGAAGAATGACCTTTCACCTGTGTGAGTGCTCAGCCATGTCCAAGTGAATTACCGGCCCTGGTTGAGCTGCTTTCCTGGAGTTCAGTGACGGCGTCAACAGAACAAAGGCCTCTGTTGGCGTTTTCTCAGGAGTGAGATTTAAAAAGATTCCCTGCTCATCCACTCTGAGTGACTGTAGGCTGCCACAGTCTGAGAAATTAGCATCTGCAGTTGTATGACTCACTGGTTGTCATATTTCATCAAATTTGTTACTATTCAAGCACAAGACCAGCATAGTGACACCCACAAACAGATATTACCATAACAACATCATCACTGCTGGATCCCGGTTTCACAGCAGACAGTCTGAGAGGCTTGGAAGAAAGATATTGTGTCTTCGGGGGCCACAGGCTCCTGCGTGGCGACCGTTTCCGTCGCATCGTCACGGCATCTCGGCTTGTCGGAGACGGGGATATTAAAAGAGGGAGAGAGAACCCAGCGCTGACTGATTGGAACTCCAGCAGCTCTATTAGCGAGGCACGTTCCAGAGGCATGCAACAATTAAGGCAGCTCCGCCTGCCAGGGACGACAGAAAGATCCATGAGCAGCCAAACACTCATCAGTCAGCACAGCCGAGTTGTAACCACGAGCCAAGAGCAAGAAAAATCGCAGTGGAAACAAACCGCAAGTTTCAGTAAGGCATTGAAGACTGCTCCACAACTGGCTTCTGGTGGAGCCGACCCAAAAATATTGATCTGATTCCACTGAGAGGGATGGCTGCACTCCAGCAAATTAGGGTGTTTTCTCACCTGATAGTACGGTAGACTCGGTTCGATTGGGGCCCAAAATTGCAACATTTGTAACATTTTCAGCTCGTGCCGTTTGCTTTCACTAACCAAAAAACTGTTTGCAACTCGCCCATGGTGGCGCTGCACGAAGGTTTACTGAAGGAAATGACATGAAAACATCTGAAGCAAACATCGAGCGCAACTTCCTTCTTCACAAATTATAGGCAAAAATAGCATCATATTTTAGTGGTTGTAGGATTTGTCTTCTGTCTTTAATTAAACACCACAAGCCAATTCTCATTTTAGCGTGTTTGTTTTGGTTGTGCTTACCCAGAATGCTCTGCGCTGTAGTCCACTTCCTGCTTTTGGAGCAGTGTCTTGTACACTTGGCATTCACATATGCATTTGAACCGCACCAGATTTCCCTTCAACCAAATCGAGACCAAGGTTTGTGAGCGGGCTAGAGTTCACATCAGAGTTCAGAGTTGCGCATTCACACCTCTACAAACAAACTGGACTTTCTAGGCAGACAAACTAGAAAGTTTGGTCAATTATAGTCGACAAATCAGGATTGGTGTGAATACACCCTTAGACTTACTTGTGACAACAACAGCTGACGCAGCAGCCATATCCAGCTTTTGGGGGTAAAAGTAGATCTAGAACTTCATGATCAACTCATAATAAAGCTACTACCCAACTAACCTGCTACACTACAGTCTTTTTAAGCTTCTATATATTCCAGTAGGACAAAAATGGGTGAAGTCAAAGTCCTGATAAAAGCCTCTTGTGCAAAATTTCTCCTGGCCTAACCATCCTCCTATGACAGAAAAACAGGAGTTTCAGTACTACAGAAGAGGGGGTGACCCACTTCACTAACTCGTTGCACAATACTGCAGTGCCGCTGCTCACAAAGTTCACAAACGTTTCCAAATATATACAGGATTTTCTACGTAGCTGTAACATCAGCATTCACGACGTGCAAACGGCGTCGCTCAGTTGCAAATATCACGAAAATGAGGCAAGTTTTAAGCACCATCCTGCAGATATCAGCTTCTCCCTGGAGAGGTAATGTCTGCAGCAGGAAGTCGCTCCAGGCTCTGCAGCCTGAAAGCCTTCAAAACCTGCTCAAGTCTGACTTCTAAATAAACTTTTGAGTGATCATGTGCAGTGAAGTGGCATTCAGATATCCACAATTTGAAGGAGCACGCACATTCTGGAAATAAGAAGGATTCAAAGCAAGAAGAGGAGTTTGGCCTAGAGGAGGAGTTAATAGGGTTTGTTGGAGGGGAAACAAAACAAGAGGCCTGCTTTGCCACAGAGAACAGCAGCGGCGGCGGCAGCTTATGGCCTTGGCGGCTCGGCGCACGAGAGACATCTCGCCAGCCCTACTGCCTGCAAACCTCTGATTTTACAGAATGGGTGAAGGGGACTGTCATTTCAGATTGGCCTCTGTGCACGTTCCCAGTGTGATTTCCACACCACAGCATGCCATGGCAGGAGGACACAATAACCTTCCCTTTGAAAGCAGTATCAAAGATTTGGTAGCCAACACACAGAGCTTATTCAGTGACCCCATTCCAGAAAGGTTGGTTGGAAAAACGGAAGACATTTCCATGTGATTTATCTTTTTTTTCTATTTCAGACCATTTTTTACGCATAATCATGGCAACATTATTATTATTAATTTATTTATTTTACAAATAGGAGCAGTTAATTAGCATTTCTGAAGATCAAATGACACCTGAAAATGAACCTAAATCCTAGAGGAGTTAGAAATGCAGAGAAGGACCAAACAGCAGAGAGAAAAGGACGAAGTTCAAACTATCTTCCATCGATCATAACGGGCAAGGATCGTGTTCTCAACTCCAGCGCCTTTCGGCCCCTCTTTCTAACCATTCAAGTAGACGTCAAAGAGGAGCGGCAAAAGCAAATGAGGTTATGAGACTGTCATAGAGCAACAGTGAGACGCCTCTTTAGACTGACTGCTACTGGAGATCGTTACTGCAAAAATAAAAAATAATAATAAAAAAATGGATCAAGTCCCATGGGTTTAGGAAAATAGCATTTTGCATTTTGTGCCACAACCATCCAAGATCCAGTGTATTTTTGGTATTTGTTGTGATAAACCAACATAGTGAAGGAAAACAATTTTTTATTTTATAATTATTAAATCTGATGAGTGAGGCAAACTTTTATGTTCCACATTCGTTCTGACGACTGCGTATTAGAGCCATTGTAGTAAGAACAAAAAGGAGTAAATTCAAACCAGAACATCTTCAAAATATTCTAGAAAAAACTTAGAAACTTCTATTTCAAAAGCAGAAAATATTAAACTTTTGAAGCTCAGAAATTTTCTGTTTTTTCCTGGAAAAAATTGATCTCAAAATCTATGATTTTTCTTTGCCGAAAATTTACTCCAATTTCCATCTGTAATGGTCCGAACACACCGTTTCCTTCAATAAAATCTTGTGCAACCAAATGACTGCAGAAATCTGTCAGAAAAATTATAGTAGAACAACGAGACAGCCATCCCTTCATTATGGAAGAGTTGCCAGAAGAAAACTATGCTGGGAAAAAAAACCTTGAAGAATGATTTAGATCAAAGCATATCCATGTGTTAGAATGGCCCAATTAAAGTTCAGACCCAAATCCAACTGGGAATCGGTGGCAGATGCTGTGCATCCAATCCAACTGATCTTTAGCCGTTTTGTTAAACAAAAAAAAAAAAAAAAAAAAAAAAAGTTATGGGCAAAAATGTCTGCCTCTTGATACCAAAGTGGTTCAACAAAGTACCGAGTCGAGGGGGTTAAACAAAGATACACTTTTCTGAAACCAAATCTCATAAACCATCCATCATTTCTCTCCTAATTAAACTTACATCTTTCCTTCAGTTGGTTTATTACATAAAATATCAATAACTCTGAAATTCATAAAACAAAGAAGTTTGGGAACAGAAAATTAGCAATAAAACAAAATTATCACTCAGGTTGGCAGCAAAGCTTTTGCATTAACTTGTTAATGTGCAGGGAAGCTTTTCGAATCTGTTTGATAATCTAGTTTTTCTGCTGACACCTGACAGCTAAAATGGGCCGATTTTGGAATTTGGACAAGCAGGTCTCTGACTTGCCAGCAGTGACACACACGTTTTAATACATTTTAATTACAGCTTCTCCCCCAAACCGCTACGTGACCCTTTGCTTCTTTGTGAGGATCTGAGATCTCTGTGGGCAATTACCGCAGGCAGTAAAGCACTCAGCTCACACAATGCTTTCATCACCATTAGCAGTAAAAGATTTTAACAAGGCCGTGTCAAAGTCACAACACGAGCAACGTGACAACACGGCGGGTCAGGGGAAGGGTTCGTGCTCAGATGGAGGGTCCATCGTGACTTGTGGATTGCCAATAAGCGACGACTGAGCGCTGCACAACGAGGGGCATCGATCAGCGTTCCTCAGCGTTCCTGAAACAGCGTTTCAGGGCCAAGGAGAAGCGGTACGTGGAAAACAGCGGAGGTGAGTTAAAGCTGGGAGTCGGAATGCTTCAGTTCTAAAGTGCTCCCATCTGACAACGCGAGTCTGGAATGTAGCCGCTCGTGACCCCAAAACCACCCACCTCCGCCCTCCCCCACTAAAACCTTCGCCCACCTCCTTCACCGCTGCGTGCTCCGAAGAGGCCAGAATAACACAGACTGCAGCTGGACGCGGAGTCACATTCAAAAGAGGCTGAGCACAAAACAGGCAGAGGATGGTTTTGATTGGATTAGGCCTTTCTTAACTGTACCAGAATATGATGGAAAGAATTCAGGAACTCAAGGAGGTCTGTGTCAACAGGCTTTATTTGCTTAACTCCTGAGACTTTGCCGGGTTTATGGCACGTTTTTCCACACATCCCAAGTTTGGGGAGGTACAACAAAGAAGAAGAAATAAAAAAACAAAAAAAAATACACTGCACACCAATGATGTTGTTAAACTGAGCCCCCCTCCTTTAATCTCTAAAGAACCTAGGAAAGTGGCTTGGTAACCAACAGCAACCTAAAAGAGCCACAGGGAAATATATACCTGTTGGAGTGTTTCGGTGAGGTCCAGTCTCGTTCAGTTAAGAAAACATGGAGTGTGACGGACCTGGGTATGATTCAGAGACAACACATTTCAAGTTTATATCTCCACAAATGTCTTTTTTTTTCAGTCCACAAAGTCTACAAAGACAGGCTGACAGAACTCCAGAGGCTAAAGGGGATTGTTTTTCTTTTGCTGCTGTCTTTTTTGACATATACACCATAAAAACGATGGGAAACAATGAGCTTTGGTAGTTCAATAGCTAACAGAGTTTCCCTATCTGACAATATCTGGTTAAAAGCTCATCAAAAAGGCAAACGTGTAATTAAAGCCTCAACGTAACAACAATACATCACCTAGAATGAACTCTAATGCGGCAAGAAGAAATTCAACTATTGCTCTATCTTTGTTGGGTTTGCATACAGTTGGGGGTGACTTCCACTAATCAAGCAAGGAATTATTACAGCAGAAATGAAGAGAGTTATTCCAGCTGAAATGTAAATTAATTCTTCTACAACCTCTTCTTCCTGTCTTTCCACCATCTCCTCTTCAAAGAAAAAAAGACTACACCAACACCATGTTCTATTACTAAACTAAAAGCTTGCTTGGCTGGAGCACCAGGTTGCTGGCAGCTCTTAAAGCAGACGCCACGGGGCCGAGGTTGTACGCAGTCCAATCCAGCGCAATGAGTGCTAAGCCCGGCACCTTCCGCAGACGGCTGGCACCTGTCCCTCTGTATCCGCAGACCTGGCTGGCACAGACCAGCGTGGCAGCGCACTCCACTTCACAGCCCCGTTGCTCATTCCAAATAAGTTCCAAACGAGGGAGGTTGCGATGGTATTTTCATGAAGCCCCGGCAGCGAACAGCAGAGGTTCGTTAGACGGCTCAATAAAGCCTCGTGGAATGAGAAAAGAGGCGCATCACTTCGCTGTTCACCGGTGGCTCTGGGAGCGCGCTCAGCACATATCTGGAGATTACGAGGCGATGTGGGACACAATGACGAGCCCGCATCTTTAATGGCATATGACAGTTAGAGAACAGTCTAAGTGCTTCATTTGTAAAAAAAAAAAAAAAAAAATGGTATTAGCTGTCATAATGGAGCGACTGTAGAGCTGGAAATACCACAAACTTGTTAACGTTTTTTGTGAGGTTCTTTTTCTGGTTTGGCTGAACTCCTGCCACAGGTCAGCACGATGTTTGTTTGTCGGCAGAGTTCTGGCTGGAGCTGAGGCCGCTATTCAGGGGCTGGGGGGCAGCAAAGGCTGATCAGCTTACAGTGGTTTGGACTTTCCCCTCCATCCTTCTCGACCATTCGCTTTTATTCTTCCCGCTGAACTCAGACGGTTACAGCAGGGTCTGCGTGTTGTGAGCTAAAGAGCAGCATTCTAATGAAGAGCTGGGGCCTCGTCAGTGCAACTGAGGAACCCGTGGGTCAGTAACGGACAGATCTCACTTCAGACACCCAACAGGCATTTCGAATGAACTCTGAGTGAGCGTGACATACAGCCAAATGCACCCTGGTTTCTCATATTCTGGTTCTCATGAGATCTGGCTAAAAATGGAATGGAAACAATTCAAATTTCCTCACTGGGTGGAGCAGCTGGTGAAAATTATAGCAATAAAAGAAATATGTGGTCAAAAATATGTTGATTTCAGTTAAAAATCGTTAATGTAGCTTTTCAAATTAAGAGCAGCAAGTAGAGATATCAAACTACTGGCAGTAAGCTACTGGTAAAGTGTTAGATATTATTATTAGCTTTAAACTTGACACTTGAAACCTTACATCTATATTTGAGATTCTAATTTTGAACCAAGACAGGAAGTAGGTCTTTATTTGCCTTGTCATTGGAAAAATCTCTACCACATTTTAATCATCCGTGGAGCAGCAGTTTGGGTACGCTGCAAAAGACTTTACCTATTCGCTGCTAATGACTTTAAAGTTAGCAACCTCTGTGTACAAATTCAACAGATTGTTTCAGTTTTGATGACGTCTTGTTAAACATCTAAATGACATGAATTATCCTGACTTAGATCATTTCATAATTTTGAAATTTATGAAACATTTATTTTGTTAAATTGAATGAGGGTTTCTTGAATTTGGCAAAAACATTGTAAAAACTTGAGCTCATTCTCTTGATTCCCACATCGTGTATCATTTTACCTTGTTAGATGGATTTATCAGCTCATCATAGATTAAAATCTTTGACTCACATGAAAACTGTTTTAGATTTATGCCTGAAATTAAACGCAAAAAACCTACATTCAAAATCACAAATTCAAAGTCTTTGTTCTGCAGTTAGATGACACTATCAATAATTGTGTTATCTAGCATGTTATTGTGGAATATTGGCTCTGCTGCCCAGAAATTGAGCAGTTAGCATGTCATCAAAGTCATGAGTCATAGAACAGCCCTCTTCAGTCAGTCCATCACAGTCCCGTAATGTCTGGAAAAGACAAGATAGCGGAAAAACTGCAACGTAGTGACCCAATACATTGATGACCCTTCAGTGTCTGTCTAATTAGCAAATGAGTCATACAATGGACTCTGATGCAGATAAGATGTTGCTAACAACAACTTTACTTGTACTTAATGGTCACTAGCTTTAAGGGAAATGCTCAACACACATTCTATGTTGTGAACAACAAGATACTTGTTTTGAAAAGCCTGTGATCAAGCTACATTAAGTTGATGTGGATAACCAAATAGTCCATAAAGGGAGGGATTTGTTGCTGCTTGTTGTCAACAACAACACGCATCAGAATCAAGATGTAGACATTATTATAGAATAACGGGTGATGTATGCAAGTTGCATCTGAATGCTCCTCCGGTTTGGATGAATCCCTGCGGAAGAGCTGCTGGAGGGAATCAATAATCCCAAAAGGCATAATGAGACAGATGGTACAACGATTGAGGATCAATGGTTCCTCTGCTCTCCTGCCTGCTTCCAGCCAAGTAACAGGATGTGGGCTAATCCCTCAAAAGAGGGTTCTAGACTAAACATGGAAGAGAAGATTGAACCACCTCTGGCTTCCCCACACCAGCTGCATGCAGGACCAATAAGGTGCAGATGTTGCTAGATGGGGTTTGAAAAGAGAACGGGAGAAGTAGAGAAGGGCTTGTTCTTGCATTTCTGGTTGAGGAAAACTTTATGAATACTCCGGTTCCCCCCGCCCCCCATCAGGGCCCCTCGAAAGGGTTCTCAGCTGCAGAACATAAAGGGTGGAGCCTTTATGAATCCTGTGGAAGTATCAGGAAAGCCCTGGTTCTTTTGAAGATAAAAAAAAAGGCCCCAGAATCCATTCGCTCTCTTGCTGAAGATTCTGAATAGCAGCCGCATTCCTAATGAGTAGCACAGGATGAAGCAGAAAGAGGAAGGTAGATCCTTCGCTCTTTATAGCTTCAACTCAATTAACTGATGGACTCCATCCTAGTGTTTTCGTGTATAAACCTGAATGTTTGTTTCATGTCATAACTCTGGTGTAATAATCACAAAATATCATCGCTGCACCAATTACTGCCTCAAAGCGGGCTTGAACAGGGCTTTCCAGAGAGAGCCTGATGAGTTCTACTTCCCCAGTTTTCTGCTTCTCCTCCATCACAGTGACGGAGACATCCCTCGCTTTCTCCAGGCTAAGTGGCTTTCTTATTTACCCGATCGAAAACACAGCTGCCACTGCTGGCTTCCAGTATCAGAGATAGGAAGCTGTTTGTTGGACATAGTTAGGGGGATCGTGAATCCCATTCCCTCAGTGTCTGTAGCCCACAGACAAAACAGATTAAATAAGCTAAAGATCCAAACCTAGTTCCTTTTGGGGCTCCAGATCTTGGGTGTGTGTGTGTTTGTGTATGAGTTTGTTGTTGTGAGGATTGTCTGACACCTTATCTGCATATTCCTATAAAGGATTTGCCATACTTGCCAAGAATGAAGTGCACAAAAATTGCTCTTAAGTGATGTAATTAATAAGGGAGAGGGAAAACAGTTGTGGACGAAGTATGCGTCCAATCTCGATATGCAATCTACAAGCACTTCTTAGCGGGTAAAGCCAAAGCTTCCACTCGGGCAAGATAATAAGCTCACATCTCATTAATACACCTCTTCTTCTCCCCAGCACTGTTTCCAAAGGTAGCAGTGTGAAGGTATCCATCTCCTGCAGCCCAAGCTCCAGCCTTCCAATTTACTGCCACTCACCTATTTTCTAATTCCATCAGCGTGATGATGAAAGCTGAGAGGGCATTACGCTTCTTGCCAGTGGCTGGACAGTGAGGGAGGGAGTGCAGGGCCGCATCGGTCACACTGTCAGCTAGCCAAATGGGTTAGGACGGACAGAATGAGAGCCAAGGCAGAGGGAATGATGGAGCTCTGTGCTTCCAGCCGCTAAGAGGCAAAGACCTTTGCTCCTCCGGCAAACATAACCCCGAGGTAACATCCCAAAACCTCAGGGCATGTTCATTTGAGCACAACAAAGCATACAGAGTCACACCTGTGAGGTTGTCCATCATGTGCATGGACATGTGAATCATGTGAATTTATTCATACCCCTGACTGATTTAGGCTTAAAGAAGTCTAGCAATATTAACATTTTGGAGCAGGACAGTCAGGGTCTTGACTTGAATTTGATAGAGAATCTGTCAAGAGAGCTAAAGATGAGGGTGATGACAAAAAGGCCTTCCAGCCTCAAAGACTTGGTGTAAGATCTAATTCAAAATTTTTGCCATTATTTACTACAGTTAAATAACGGCAAAAGTAATCTTTAGTCTTTATGCAACATGGAAGTACATTTCCAAAGGGATTTGGTCATCTCTAGTCCATGTCAGTTCTAGTTGCTATAAACATTAGGATTTGGATCTGCACTGTATTAGTCGGTTGGATCCAAGCTAAAGTTTCCAAAAACTGGTGAAAGACTTAAATTCTGATGTACCACAAAGTCCAACCTGTACTGGATATTTCTACTCTGAACTTGAATTCTCAAAATCACAGTTTAAGGCTTACACTATTTTTGAAAGAATTTTTCACTTTTATGGCTCCTTCTTTGCATTAGCTCTCCCTTAGACTGAGACAACCAGGGTCAGTCAATCTTGGGGTACATACTCCCCGTTGTCAGACGGGTCACAACAGCTTATTTACAACAGTTATTTGTGGACAAAAAACAAAACAACTGAAATTCTAAGTTTGCCCAAAAATATTTCCAAAATCTGGTAAATCCCTTATTGTGTATCATGCTGCTGATGTTTGGGCATTGGTGGCAGGTGATCCTCCTGAGAATCTATGTAGATGGCGTCAGCTTGCTCCTAGTAAATTAAGTAAATAAACATCAAAAGCGGTAGGTGGTGTTCATGAAGGGCGTGGTGGGAGATACTGTGACACGTCAAGCCATGGTAGGGGAAACACAGGAAGCACGAAAAGGCTGTATGATGGGGTGCCATGCCATCTGGTATAACAAGTCACTGGGCCTTGCAGCACCATATGATCAAAACATTATTGCCTCCAAAACACCACAGCAACCACAACTCTTGCAGACCCCCATCACCTACCCAGCCCCCAGTGCAATAATGGACTCTCTGCCGCTATTGAGCCCCTCATATGTTTCCGGTCATTGGCATCATTCTTGTGTGACCTCCCAATCCCAGAACAGCAGCACTCCTCATGCTCTACATGTCTTCAAATATTGATTTGTGCATCGTCTTCTTCAGTCACACAAGGGGCCCTAGGAAAGGAATGGAAAAAGACAGGCGGGGACCTTTGAGCTGTCATGCAAAAACACCCCCGCAGAAAGAAGCGTGTGACAGCTTTTTAATTTCGGTAAGAAATCAAAAAACGTCAGAGAGACGGGGTAGAACGCTCAGTGGCTGCATCTAAACCTCTCTGCTTGCTGTCAGGAATCTGGCAATACCCCGCCGCCTGTAGACAAGACCTCCTTTGGTCTTTGGCTGAATCACAGATGAATTATTTTGTTATTCAGACGGGTCCTTCTCACTTGCGGAGAGAAAGTAAAGTCAGGTTTTGCAAAGGCCTTGGCAAGATGACGACTTCTGGATTATTCATAATGTTTTCCTCCCCCCACCATCTCTTCGCGACAAATCTGTTCTTCTATTTTTTATGAACTTGAGCCTCTGCAGCTGAATTCAGAGGATCCGGGGCCCTACCCTACCGGCGCAGCTCTCAAATAAAGGCCACTTTATTTTTAACTCAGCCTGGTGCTGGCTCCCCCACTTATTGTGGGCTATCCAGTAATCTTCAGCAGGCTAAAACTAATTTACTGTAAGCTCCGCAGCAGCATTAAGACAAGGTCAAGGCAGAGCGGTATTTGTCTCATTTCCCTAGCTGTCAATATTCCTCTGATGATAACGACTGATTTAGAGGCTGGAAATCTTGAGGGGTCAGTGCAGAGCATCACCGCTATAAAGGAACCAACCGGAAGGAATCCAAATGAGCTCAGCTCCACTTCCATGAAGGGGGACGACACCCAAAACAACAATGTGGACGTTGAGTTTGACGCATCTTGGGGCATTTATAGGGTTTTGCAAACATTTTACAACCCTCTGAACTCTAGCAATTGTAAACATCAACGTGTTCTATTGGGAATTTGGGGTGATGGACCACAGCTAAGAAGTGCATAGCTGTATGATGGAAGGAAAATGATACACATCTTCTTACAAAACAATTATTTTGGGAAGTAACTGAATTAGTACATAGAGTCAATGAGCGTGTAGTTGAATTCCAGTATAAATGTTGTTGAACTCCACAAATCTGTTCCTTCATGGAAAAGTGGCGAGAAGAAATGAAAGACAGCCGTACAAAGTCCAGATGTTCCACAGGCCATGTAGGAGACACAGGAAGTATGACAGATTCACATCACCCTGAACACATCCTCCACAACGGGAAACTCCAAGTGGCGCATTTAACCAACACCAAAAATACTTCTGTACTTTTCTGTTGATTCAGTAAAAGAATCAACAAATATTCACTTGAGTACATTTGAAATTCCTTGCAGTTTAGAAGTACAGCAGACTCCCTCCTATTTGTGCATTAGTATTTGTGAATTCACTTATTTGGGGTGCTTTATGTGCATCTTGACTCCAAATGATTTGTGGAAAATCTGAACCTTCATGGATCTTTTCAGAGCACATATCTAAAATATTCTATTACAACTATTATTGGCCGGCGTTTGCAAAGCAGCAGAATCCAGGAGTGCCATTTATTGTCCTTGGTGCGAGTTGGCTGTACCCAAAAGAATGGAGATAAAGATGATTGATAAAATTAGCTTCTGTGGTAGCGCTAAAACTGTTTCCACTGAGAGAAATGATGGATACGATGGTATATTTGGTGTTTTGAACTATCAAAATAGGCAGCTGTAATTGTCTCTAGAGGGTGTTTGAAGGATTTATGAATGTGAGCTACTTGCAGCTGGTTTTGTGGGTGGGATTCTGAATGCATGTCATCACAGCTGCAGCCCTCCAATCTATCACCGAAAGAGACTGAAATTATTTGTTTGATATTTGTTGTTGTGGAGCTCAGAAATGCCTAAAAACAGGTATAATTTTTTTAGATTGCATGCTGATCATCCAATCTGATGGTTTGACTGGCCAAAAATGTTCAGTCTCCAGATGCTGCTGGAGACATGTTGACTCTGGGGATGATAGCTACACTTTTCAAATTTATATGTATAAAAATAGATACATTTTTTTTCAATTTACAATAATGCAGTAGTTTCCACATGTTGTTCAAGTCCAAAAAAACTACAACACGTAGAATTTTGTGTCTGTAATGTGAAAAAGAGGAAAAAGTACAAGGAGTATTGAGGCCTCTCCAAGAGACTGTGGACTGCAGCTCTGGTCCTGCTGAAGAATGTACACTGGAGTTGAAAAGGTCACGCCTCAAAGCTGCTCTGGGCCAGAAGCATAAATACAATCCGAGTCTTTGGGAGTGGAGGGTCACGGACACAGCCGGACCTGACCTGCTCCAGGACGCAGCTGAAGAGAACGCAGTCTCAGCTTACTGACATGCTTCTGGTCTCATTCATATGATCCGAGCCTGTGTCCCAACACAGCCCACCTTTTCCCACACCTTCAGTTCATTCTGCGCACACTCGAGTCCGGCCTTGAAACTTATCAAAATGCCCTGGAGGCGAAAAAGAACAAAGAGTTTGCGGGTGAGAAAAGGTCAGCTTATCCTCCGGCCATCAGGTAACACTCAACCACAGAAGCATCTGTTAAAGAGTCGTTATCAGCGCAATGTGGCAAGCTGACAGAATGTTTTTATCTGTCAAGCAGGAGCTTGGCATCTCCACCCCTCTCAGCCCGCATAACAACTTGACCTTATTCAATCATAGTTTCTCTCCCTCTCTCCATTTCTTCTTTCTTTTTTTTTTTTTACGTCAGAGTCAACTTCGCTGAGCGCTGCCACGCTTGGCGGCAAAAGAGAAGAGTGAGATGGTGTAGGCAGCCTTGTGGATGCTCTTCAAACAGAGGAAACTGCTTCCAGTGATGTATGCACATCATGCCCTGGTACGCACACACCCACACACAGACATGGTAACAAACTCACTGTGGCAAGAAGAAGAAGAAAAAAAATAGCAAATTCCTGTGGAATCTGTGCAAGTGAGAGACAAAAAGAGTTCTCACACGTTTGGTACAACAGTCTATGAGCAATAAATCCCAAGCTGGGCTCATTCAGAGCCTCGCAGAAACTATTTTTCACAACATGCCCCCATCCTTCTATAGGAGCAAATGACACATTTGAGCCTCTGAGGGTGTCAGGGCACCCATAACTCACAGTAATCACACACACGCACACACACTACTACTAAACATGTATGGGGATGGCTATTTATAGAATTATCCAAGCAAACGGTTTATTATAAAAAGACCAGCGCACACGTATATTATGAATTGATGCTCAGTCGCTGAATATGTGTCCAAGCATTGCACTATGCATGCCGCTACCCCTGTAAGACATCCACAAATCTCATCATCTCTCAGCTGTGGTGTGTGAAGAGGGGGAAACGCATGAAAAAAAATAACGGGAACTTGGAGACTGGAGAATAAAAACGTGAGCAGCCCCTGTACAGTCTAAACAATTAGAAGGAAAACAATTAGGCTGGAGGTACAATGAGAGCGGCAGACACAGCAACACTAACCTGTTTTACTTCAGCGGGCATGGTCCAAAATCCCCCGTTCGTTTTTTTTTTGTTTTGTTAAAGGTGTCTTTCAATGAAAAGATATAAAATAAAAACCTCCAGGGAAACAGCGTGAGAAATATGTCCTCCTCTCGAAAAAGTTCTCCTCTCCCTCCTTCTCTTCTCTTCTCCGACTCGTCACGTTTTTCTTGTTTATTTACGCTGAGTTTTCCCTCTGTGAGCGCAGAGGCAGCAGCTCAGACGCAGGCAGCCATCCTCTGCTCAGCTGCGTGAAGCAGCCCGCTGTTCGCTGCACAGGCACAGGAAGTGAGGCGGTGCTCTTTCAAAATAAAAGTACGACGCGGGTTTATGACCGAGAACTTTGCGATTCTGATGCGCCTAACCTCGAACAGGAGGCATAAATAAACCATCAGCAATCAGCATAGTACGAGAATGAATTTGCATTTTTTTTTTTTTTTCAATTTATTGGGCTATGTAAAACTACATAAAACGTTCAATAGTGCTTTTGACGTTTTGTTCCTCAAGCGTCTGCAAATTTCAAACCAAAGACATGGTTTGACTCTTATGTCTTATGTCTTTCCTTTGTAAAAAAAAATTAAAGCATAATATTTGGGAATCACCTAGCGAAAGCAAAAACAAAAATCAAAGAATATAGAAAGCAAATTTTAATTCTGAAACAAAATCCTTGGGTCTGAGTTGAAATAGACCCACATAGATTATGCTAATGAAATGGTTTATAGCAAAATTTGTCAAAATAATGGATTCTTTGAGAACAAGAATCACTTAATATTTTGCATAATTCAAAAAAATTTCCCACATGTTTTCTTAATTACTGTGTTAGGGACCAGCAAAAATACTTAAAAGACCAGTATTGATGTTTTTTTTTTTCTGCAACAAAATTTTTTATACATATAATAATAATTCAAAACCCATACAAAGTGTCAATCCACCCTTTTTTCGATTAAAACAATGCAAATGTTGTAGTCACTAATTAATCTAACGTGCTTTTAAATTAACTTTACCTTAATAGAAATATACTAACAGATTTTTAATTGATTTATAATAATCAAATATAGTTTATAAGTATAAAACTAGTATAGCTAGATTTTATAAACAGGCGAAATTGCAAGCATATACCAATGAAGGTCTGTTACAGATCAGAGAGCCAAAATCTGCAACAATAGTTGCTGTACTATAACACTAGAAACATACAGCTTACGACGCTCTACATAATATGTGTGATATTTAATTCCTAAATATTGGTGCATTACATGAATTTACCCTATGCATTTTTGCTTTAATGAACAATTTTTGCTGCGTCTTTCAGCAACACGCAAAGCGTCACCTGCGTCTTTCAACTAAATACTTTTATTTTGAAAGAAAAATCTCCTTGCTCTCCAGTGTAATTCTGTCTGTGGCAGGTCAGACAGAGCTGAGGAAGAACAGGGATTTCTCATTTGACAGAGATGTTTTATTCATGTGTGAATTGATGAGACACCGACGGCCAGCCTTTCCTTTTCCAACAAAAACGGGCTGGAGCTGGACCCGGACACAACCGGAAAAGTTGGGCATGAAAGGAAGAAACACCTCTGAGGTTGGGAGAACAGAGAACTCCCAGAGAATGGGAATGTATCAGCTCTCTCCGATTGGGTAAATGTCTTTCCCCTCTATCTCTGGCATCAAGTGGGGTGGGACTAGCAGCTCCCTCTCTGCTCTCCAGTTGCCTCCGTCTGTCAGACCGCCAACCCCTCCCCCTTGTTGGCACAGACGGAGAGAGAGGAGAAAAAAAGAAGAGGGGGGGAGGGACTGGGGCTCGCACACAAAACAAAAGTTGCCCCTATTGAATCGAAGGCATCCCACGAGCTACTCTGCAAATTTTTACACCCTCCACACACACACAGCTCCTTTTCTCAACACCTCTTTGAGACACTCTTCTCGCTGCACTTGATATAAGGGAGGGCTCGGATGTACGTGAAAGAATTCACATTCAAATAACTGCGCCTGTGACCGAGACCGAGCAGCAATGTTAATCTAATAATGCCGATGGAAGCTTAACTAAAGACAACTCTGAGGGGACGGTTGAAAAGACAGGAGAGCGAGCAAAAAGGATGACTGGTCTAAGACGAAAACAGAGAAAATGGCAAACAGAGGAGGGGGGGAAACGGCTGAGGTTTCACATTCCACGAGCTTGGCAGCACTGTTTTAGGTCCCAGGATGTTACTGCTTCATTTCTTCCTAATGAAAGCCCTGGCTCACCATGCACCATTACATTTAGATCTCTTTGCTTTCAACAACAGCAACAGGAATTCGACCAAGGGTACAGCAGAGGAGCATTTTAATAAAGCAACCCTCGTAGCCTTAGCTAAAGTCCTTTCTTTTATGCGATTTGCAGTATCACTTTCCATTTGTGCCACTTAAACACAGAGTGATTTTCATCTGTTTAAAAATCCATTAAGTGCCCAGGGCAATACTGATGAGAACAGATGCAAGGAGCGGCATTGCTCTGTGGATTCCCTATTAGTCTGCATATGTGTACTTTAGAAATGTCCATCTCCTTTTCTAAATGTTGGGTTTTGCAGTCTATTATTTTTCCACATGTAGACACTGGGCTCTTTGTCTACTTCTTTGAACTACGTGGCTATAGACGCTTGTACTACAAGTATATTTTACTGTCTTTAGTGGTGTTGGTTGGTTTTCTAAGCCGTTTGTTGTGACCTGAAGACTAGATCTGGAGATCTTCGTATGGACAGACCATTTCCTGCTACAGTTCCTTTGACCTTTCCTGTGGCGTCCTTCCTTCCTTCCTTCCTTCCTTTCTTGAGGCTTTTACTTTTACAATCCAAGTCTAATCTTTGACTCTTCAGGACATTTTTCCTGAGTTGTGAGGGAAGTCTCTGTCTTTGTTGTATTGCCCATCTGAAAGCGCCTGTACGCAGCACCATGTGCACACCAAGATTATGTTGCATTTTGTTATGAGGCGGACCTATCTGAACTAAATCGATGTCTTTTGAAGGTGACTGATGCTACCATGTAATGAATTTAGGGTTTGAAACCAAAGATAATGCACATAGTTTTTGGTGGAGTGAAATTTAACTATTAATTCCCTGCTACATTCCAAAAAGCAGAGATATGGGCCCTTAACTTACAAGCAGAAAAGTCAATGGGTCAACAGAGTCACCAGGATTCATTATCTGAAAACTCAAATTACATAAAGGAACGTTTCAAAAGAACGTTTCAAAAGAACGTTTCAAAAGAACTGATTGTTCTGCAATCAGTCAGCAGAAACCTGTGACTGGGATCCACAGGGCCTCCAACAAATGAATCTAAAACATCCTTAATAGTTTATGGAGGACTCTTAAGAGCTAAAATATTTACATATTATTTCTCTTGATATCATTGTGTTTTACATTGTTGTAATGCTTTTGATGATCTCTGCTCTCTTTTAGAGCACAGGCTTAAATCAAAGGCTTGTTTGGCCTCATCTTTCCTCCAGGAAGCTTTTGTCAACCCAGCCTGAATTTTCACTTTAAGGAGAGAAGACACTGAAAGCATACACACTATGTTAAGTCACACAAATCCTCAGCTCTTTATGTACAAGTGTAAAGAACGGGGTGAGAAACCCATCATGTAACCTCATGTACGAGTCCTTTTCTTCTTACGGCCAACATACGAATGTGCATCCTTATGTATATCCTTGCAAAAATATTTATAAGCCCAGTATTTTTTCATATTTTCTCATGTATGCAATATGCTTCTTTTGTTGCTTTGCTTGTACATTTCGAGTTTGGATAGAAGATCAACCTCTCTGCCAGTCTCAAGTCTTTAAAAAGAAAAACACCTTATACTGCCGTCAGTGTCTGCAAGACGTTGATTGGCCGCTGCCTCTCTAACTGTGTTTGTTTATCAGTGAGGTGAAGTAGCGAGGTTGATAGATATGACAGGCGTCGAGCCAAAGTCGTTCTCCCCAGCATAATCTGTCTGAGCTGCTTCAGGAGCACACATCCAGCAGGAAGAGTAGCACATATTCACCCTAAAGGGCTTCGTGTTGTTTTTGTAGACGTAAGCGTAAGTAAGTGCTATTACTTGCAACCCCTGTGCTGCTAAAACTGTCCTGTTGCCAGACGGTAAGAAAGAATAAATGTATACAACTGGATGGAAGAGAGGAAGAAGTCCGACATGATAAGGACGAAGATGAATTGGTTAAGGAAGGGCCAAAGAACTCAGCTGAGGATGAAAGCTCCCCACAGCTGAGTAAGACCAATCGATCAGAAAACAGTCCTCACCCAAATGTACTCTAAGCTTTCAATCCCAGCATTTCCAGAAACTTCTGCGTAGCAGCATATAACTCAGAAGAGTACCTGCTATACCTGAGATAACTGATGGGGCCCATTCAGCCACCATCCAAACAGCCCACACCCCCACTACGCTTTAGAAAAGCCTGCCATGCCACAGGAATGTGACACATGAAGGCTTCACATGTTGGCCGTAAAGCTACGTAAAGGTTGAGCTCATTTGACCGAAGCAACATTCTTCCCACACGTTAGCCGTGTTCCCTATATGGTTTATAGCAATCAGGATTTGTTTTTTACGGGTCTTATCCAACAATGGGTTTCTACTTGGCAGACCTTCAAACAGGTCAAAGTTTCTTCAGAGTTCTGACTTTTTTCTCATTGTTTTTCTCTTCATTCCAATTTTCCCTTTGAATTATGACTTTAACCTCAGAATTAGGATTTTTGTCCTCAGAAATCTGACTTTAAGGCAGCACCTGGACACCTGGGAACAACCAGCTTCAATGGCTGAGATGCGAGTTTGTGCAGGAGGAGAGCTTACTTTCTGGAAGAACATGTCAGATTGAAGTGATTTATTTTTTATATGGTCAATTAAACTCAGAATTCAGAGAAAAACGGCAGACTTTTTTTTCTTCTTTTTTTTTCGGTGGCCCCAATCCTCTTCCATACCTTCCATTTCATCTACTTCAGGTTTGTTTGCCACAGGAAATCCCTTAATATACA
>NW_015112850.1:90659-109299 GCF_001443285.1 Poecilia latipinna
TACATTGGGGTTTGTGGCTGGAATGTGACAGAGCAAGATACGAAAAAGCTCAAAAATATTTTCAAAGGCACTAATTGGATTTTAGTGCACTAAATTGAGCTGAAAAGAATGCATAAATACACCGAGTGACTGAAATAGATTGGTCTTACAGTTTCCGTTATTTAATCTGTTCCAGGAATTAGCAAGAGAGCAGGAACAGGAAGGAAAAAAAATATAATTATTTTGAGTCTTGCCCGGTAACAGAAGTGGTAAAACAGTAAAGGGTGTATGAATTTTGCTGGAGCTGGAATGAAAGCCTTTGCAGTCTGCCGTACGCTGTCGAGATGTATGGTGTGAAACAGATGGTAGGAAGGTTAATGTTCAGCAACAAGGCTCGAGCTGACAGCCAGACACCTCCAGTGAAGCTACATCTGTTAACATCACGTTTTCCGCTTGTGTTAATGACGGCAGATGTGCAGAGGGATGGAGGAAAAGAAGTTTGAGAGGAAAAAGGATGTGCAGTGGACAAAAGAACAAAAAACAAAAGCAGATTGTGCTGGCTGCCACGTAAAACAACGTGGATATTGTAATCGGTCTCGACAGCGTAGTTTAATTCCAAATCACTTTCACTGCCGAGAAGGCGCCGCTTATTCTGGATTGTTGAGGTCTGACCATGAGGTTAAAAAAATATCCGACCAAATACAAAGAAGGGTTCTGAAAAGGAAAGACGACGACAACGCTGGCCTTTGCTGCTCCATCTTCTCTGAAACAATCACTGCACTGTGTTCAGGTCACAAGACCAGAATTATTTACAATTGCGAGAGCCTCCAGAGAAAGATTATCTGCTTTGACTGACTGCTTCTTATTCTAACAATGACACAGTCAGAGAGAAAGTAAGAAAGAAAGCCCTTATCTAATGACTTCTACCATCATGTTTTATTTTCCACTCGGAAAAAAAAAACTGGCTCGTCAGCATGGCAGAGGATTGTGGTCCCATCTATTAGTGGCTTTTGTCTTCCAAAAAGGCAATTTTAGCTTAATTTCAGGGGATAAAACTCTATTTAAACGCCATCACTTCACATCAGTGGAGGCTTTTCAGTTTTTATGTTGCAAAAATATATTCGCACATCGAGATTTCTCGTACACCCGTAACAAGATTAGATTTTTTTCCCCCCTTGCGTAATGAGGACAAGCAGTGAGGCACAAACACACACAATGGGAGCTTATCTGACATTATGGTACCCACGTAATTTATTTTAGACACCTCTCGCTGTTATGGAGTCTCTATAATCTTGATGGATTACCGCTGAAGGGTATGTTAAAATTATGCAAGTTAAACATTTGTTTTATGCCCTAAAGACCATGTTTCTGCAAGACTTTCGGAGTAATTCCTCTTTCCGACTCAGCCTAAATCAGACTTTTCTAATGAATTAGGTTATTCCTTCATTGGTCGTAATCAGCAGCTGTGCTATGAATTTAAAACTCCTGCTTCTAATTTGTGTATTTATAGCTGTTGTGCCTTTTCACATTTAGTCGCAGTAAAAGCACTAACTTTAACACGTCCGAGCGCCTCTGCTAGACGGCTGTCCTGTGTTTAGCTGCTGTCGTCATGTTCTCATCAACTCTGATCAGATTCCCTGGATCCCCACAGCATACCCCCGCTGCCATATGTTTGTTGTTTCCCTCACAGTGTTTCTGTCAAACTGCAAACAGAACTTCTCATGGCTTTATTTCAACAGTAGCTTCCCCACTGCCACTCTTCCATAGGAATCGGATTTGAGCAGCGCTGAAGGCTGTCCTGTCGAGATTCAACAGGCAATGGATTGTTTCATGGGTCTCGGAGTAAAGTGGGCCGAACACAATTTCACTTTTTGATTGTAAAAAAAAAAAAAAAAAAAAACTGTAAAAAAGGGAAGGAAAATTACATACATGGTTAATGGACCAACATCTACCACCAAAAACACCAATAAATACGTTACATTTGGTATGCAGTGGTTTAGAGGCAACAGACGCTTGATATAGCTGAAATTCACGAGCACTTGAGACCGCCTCTACAAACACCTACACCTGCCTGTAACTGCCAAAATGATCTCAATATGCATTAACACTCACAGTGGAAACCATCCTAAGCACTTCCACAAAAGCTAACATCCACAGTCTTCCTCATCTCCAGTCTTTGCACTCCTGGATCGACTGCTTTGCAAACACCAGTCAACAGCATGTCGATTAGCATCATGCCCAGGTATTTCAGCGTCCCTAGCTGTGTTTTCTTCCAAATCTTTTACACACACTCAATGAAAAAAGACCCTGGAAATAGGCACATTTTTTGCCAATACTTAACCATGAATAGGTGTTTGTCCACTTTATTTGGTCTTAAACTTGTACAATTTTTAGAAAAGCTGTGTATATGTTGTTTTGTTTTGGGGTTGTTGTTTTTTTTTAGAAGTTTGAGCCGAGATTCAAAGCCTTAGTGTTAGACATTAAAATAAACAAAGTGGTCCAATCTCAACATTTTCACTGCATGAGCTATTCACCAGGGTCACTGCCTGCAAGTACTGTACAAGTCAAAGACTTTTTACATGCATCAATCCTTGTTTAATTGTTGTTATAACCACTGAAGACTTGTTTAATATTAAAAATAAAACTCCATTCCTTTCCATCCATCAGTATGGCACAAATATGTCATCACGTTAACTTCAAATGAAGTTTTTTTTCCCCCACACTTTAACACAATATCACAGTTAAAGGAGTATAAAATTAGTTATTCATGCTGATTTAAATAAAGCTCTCCTTTAGCTTCAGATTATGTATTTTCGCATGTTTCTGAGTTTAGACCATTCTAATAGGAGGTCATTTTGCTTGGTCTATGAATTGACCAAATCTGCATGGACTACAGAGGAAACCCAGCTTCTATAGCTAACTCTGACATATTATGTGATGTGCATTGTCTCCTTTGAACAACAATTATCTGTGTGTAAATCAGGACTTTGCATTGATGTAAGTAATTTCTACTCATCCAATGTGTAGACGATCGGTCGTTAGACGATTAACTCAGTGGGTTAAGGTTTGTGATTGTAATGTAGAAAATATGCAAAAGTTTATGGGGTATGAATATTTCTGCAGGATGCTTTAGGTCCTCGTTTCTTATGCAAAGATCTTGTCTGAAACTGTTTTTTAAGCACATTGCTCTTTCAAAATGTGCTAGTCTATAAAGAAGATCCTACAACCTGGCTTGTCTTAAGACCAGCTGTGTGATTTTAAGATTGCATGTACGTGCAATACCTTTGGTATTTGTACCTTTAGTGTTACATAAAACACCAAAGGTCAGTTAATTCCAGACTCTGTGATGCACAGCCTTTTAACGAGCTGTCGAGATGCGCCTCGGCCTAAAGCAAATCCGGACCTCAACGTGGTCAGTCCCCCCCCCCCAAAGAGCCCGAAGCCAATAGGGGCTTTGGTCTCTGGGTCTCCAATGGGAAAACTAACAGCGGACCCCTGCTTCTGCAAAAACACTTCTGCTGCTAAAAGCAGGCAAGCTGATGATATCTTTACTGCACGCAGGTGGAGAAGTGATAGTTTATAAGAAGCAGCGAATCCCAAAAGGATGCTTTCTGTTACCAATAAAAAGAGTCAAGAATGCGAGCTAATCCTTCTCAGAAATGATGGAGCAGAGAGTCAAGGTTGCCTCTGCTGAGGGTCTAGTGGGGATTTTTGTTTTCCATTAGTAGGTTTACCTGCCTGTTGGAAGTTCCTTAAATGAAGAATCTGGCCTCAGGCATCCAAACAAACATCCATCCGTATTATCTAATTAGAACTGCTCCCTGGATTACATGACTGCTGGAATTTACCAGAAACTTAGATTTAAGGTGGTATTTGCTCCAAGATGAACTCTAGCAAAGTGAACACTGGGGTAAAATGAAAAACGCTTGTTTTTCATACATGTCTTGTTTGCTTTCTCAGAATATGGTATTTCTGCTCAGTAGGTGCAAGTTTACCCGTGGAAATTAGAGCCAAAACAAGCCTGACTGATGCCTCTGTTTCTCATTCTGTTCACCGTTTACAGGCTTGTAATTCACACAGTAAAAATGTCACACAGGTATGTTAAACTCATGGGGCTAATTAATACAGTGCTTTGAAGAACACCTTTAGCCCAATGACAAAAATGTGAAGCTGTTTTCAATTGACTTCGTTTTCTGCATCCAGACTTGTTTAGAGATCCTGCCGGACACTGAAAGGGGTCAGGTCACATTCCTCAGATGGCACTTGTGGGGTCTTGTGAGGGAGAAGGACATTATTTTTAACATATGTGCTATAGTTTAAACCCAAACTATCAGGGCCATCCTTTAAAAACATTAGCAATCTTCCTTTTTGTTTGTAAGTTCTAGCTTGAGGCGATGCCCTTGGCCAGTTAAACACGAGTGATCGTCTAGTTTGGTGCATAAAGAGATTCTCGTAAAGGAAAACCATGCAGCTACTGGATACTGTCGCTAGTGTTTTTAAAGTTTATAATAGGTTGAACAGTTGTGGCATAAACCAGCATGAGGAGAAGACCTGATTTGATGGAGGAAGGTTTGGGCTTCTTTAGAGGAGTATAAACAACAAAGAGGACACGAAGCCTTTCTTTCCATCTTCTCTTTCAATTTATGTTTTCCTGTTGCACTTGCCGGAGGTTTCCACCTGTTAAAAGGGAACATTTCCATCCCACTGCTGCTCTGTGCATGCTCAATATGAGGGAACTGAAGTTGAATCAGGGATGGGAAGTAAGCTAGTGGCAGCCATTTTGCTTTTTTGTAGTTTTAGTGGGTTTGTGCACAACCTTAGGGATGTTTTGTCAAAGTGAATTGTCTTTGATGGGGGTTTTTAAACTGTGGGAGAACTACCCCTCTCACCTGCTTCATGTTCTTAACTCATCCATGTTTCACTGATGTGGTGGGATTCACCTGTTTTAGCTATGTGTAGCACCACATGATGTTCTTGAGCTGCCTCGTCATTTACAGCGCTAAAGTATGAACAACTTTCTAATGTGAATGCAGTTCATTTAGCTTTAGGTGAAAAACTTCCCGAGGTTTTGCAAACAACACTGTGGCAGTGGAGCATCTTAAGATCCAGTTCATGAAAGTTCCAACTTTAAGTAATTATGGTGATACTTCCTTCTTTTTATTTTGCTTGGCCCAGACTGTCTTCCTACTCACCATTGCTTTAGGTCCTGAAAAACAAAACAAAACAAAAAAATCGACCAGTTTTGCCTCCAGCGTAGGGCATAGGCTTGGCCAAGTCGGCTAAATTTTTGAAGTTACTTTTTCTGGTTTATTTTATTCCTCAAGTCTAAAAAAGCCCTGGCCAAGGAGGTACTGTCACTGCAAATTACACCATGTACAAGTGAGCTTTTAAGAACCACTAATTTATTGATCTGTGGGAAGAAACTAGTCCACCAACGAATTAATAGACAAACCACCCTACAATAAAGCTTCGCTTTTCTCAGGTGTATCCATCTTTTCAGAATAACACAAGTCTTTCATTGTTCACTGCTGCTTCCTAAGCGTTGCAGTAGGTTTGAACTATGGTGATAAATAATTGGACACAACCAAGGGCAATAAGCTGCCTATTTTACTGTAAGAAAGTGCTGGTGTGACTTCCGCAGGCTGCTTTATAACAAGGGGAAAGTGTTGTTGGAGGGATATGGGAACAGTGAGCGACACAACAATAAACAGAGGGGACGCTTTCTTAACAATGTGATTAGGGGGGTTTATAGGAGGCAAGAAAGTTGTTGATGGAGAAGACAGGAGACGACTGAGGGAGAGGGAGGGGGTCAGCTAAAAACTAAAGCTCATTGTTAGGCAGGTGATTTACGAGGGTACAGCAGCTCCCAGGCCCTGCCATTGGAAGGACAGATCTTCTGTCGCTATAGCACCCGCAGCCTTTTGTATCCATTGTTCCTAGACAGGACTTTGCGGTGGGAGGGGAGTTGTTGTATGGATGGAAGTGGGTGGAGGGATGGAGGGAGACTGGAGCGATTGCTGGTTGCCATTGCAGAGCCAAGGCTTGTACATCTTCAGCACAGATCAAAGGCTGCACTGTTCCCACTCTGTAAAGCTCAGAACCTTTGAAAACTCCTCATAACATTCGACCGAGGGCACAATGCGCCTCTACCAGCAGCCCATTAAACAGACCCTCAGAGACCAAGGCATCTACATTTTATGACACCCGTGAAGCGACAAATTATCCCCACGTTTTCTTTTCCATGAATTTGAAGATGGTATCTTTGTATGTGCTGGGCAGCAGCCACAGGCGGATAGATAAGCAGTCCAGCGTGTGGAATGAGGTCACCTTCTCATCTAGCGCCAAACAGACACCATTTTCTGAGTGCTGCCTGCTTTTGTCAAAACACGGTCACCAGTCAACACTTGACCTTTCATAGCCTTGATCATAATGCTCCTTCTGGCTAAAATCAATTACTACGGGCAGAGTCACATTAAGCAACAAAAGGGCGCAATCTCTGTGTGTGAGTGATCACATGTTGGGGGGCGTCCATGGATTGAGATTCTAAGGTGTATTGTTCCATGTCACTGAGTCTACACAAGTAATTTCATCAGACACGCTAATGGACTCTCCAACAGCATTGTCCTGACGATCCTTCTCGAATGGTGAAGAATAAACAGTAATTCTCCTCCTCGATGGGTATTCATAAAGTGTTGTGTCAAGGTGAATGAGGATCGGCGCTCTGCTAGAAACTGGAGCAGAAATCCACCATGCTCTTTGGTACAGAGAAATTCTCGACACCTCTTAATTCCCTTATGAAATGGACTTATTCTGAAACCCAAAGTCAGGATCAGATGGCAACACACCATCTCCACTTGACGCACTGTAAAAATACAGCGTTGCGTAGAACTGTTACTGCCCCTTCGGTTTTTCCACATGTCATCATGTTACAACCAGAAGCTACGGTTAACAGGATTTCATGGGTCACACCAACAGGAAGTGATGCACAATGGTGAATCAGAAAGAATCGCAGATTTTTTTGTTAGATCTGGACTGGATTTTTAATATGGGGTGTCAGAGTAAAGACAACTGAAAACACATTCACATTAAACTTTTTCAAATTTTTCAAACATCTATAACTGTATATTGGAATTATACAGTAGTTTGTGTTGACCTGCCGCTTAATCCCTCCAAAATACTCTGTATAAATACTTTTGAAAGAAGTAAATGCGATACATCCCCGCTCACTCTGTGACAATGTCAAACCATCACAATATCATCTTTTGTATCATTAGAGTGCTGTGTAGTACTATGATTCAACAGAAACTAACCAGAGTAGAGGAGAATGAAAAGAAAAAAAATGTCCTGTGTTCAATGCAGTATGTAACAATATGTTGAAAGCCTCCATCCAACATGAGCTAAAGATAATTGGGCTCGTGTTTATTTGCTGCACACTCAGCCGCCTGTGTTAATGAGCTGATAATAATGATAAAGGCAGATAAAAGTGTTCGCTGCCCAGCAATGTTTAGGCCTCGTCCTTTCATAGCTCAGTGCCCTGTAGAGGAGTGCTATCTAGATCAGTGCCTTATCATGCTCATTAGTTGTCTACTTTCATCTCATTTTACTAATCAGACTTACTCCAGCCTTTTCCTCCATGACCCCAGCTTTAAGTAATGTCAGACCTCATTGAGTCTGGCACTGGGGTTGTGAATCTAAACCCTCAGTTAGCGATCCACGGTCGGCTTTAATCCATCATTCCGCCTCAGGATTGTGTGAGAGTGTGTGGTGAAAGCTGAGCGAGGAGAAGGCAGAGATGAAGGGAACAACCTGATGCATTTTTTATCCCCTCATGTGTACGTCGAGTAGAACGGGTTCTCACGGCACGTATCGCCTCCTAGACACCCCCCGCCCACCTGCCTTGCAACCAAATTGGTTTCGAATTAGTTTCATTTGTGATCGAGACATTTCAGACGGGAGTAAGAACGAGTTTCATCAGTGGTGCCAATTACACAAGTTGGCGTCTTAATGTACAAGTGGCGAGGGTTGAGAGATGTTTGTCAGTACACCACGTCTATTGCGTTACGTGATGTTGCAGGGAATCCCAACATTCAAAGATGGCCAACATGGAAAATGGTGATAAACTAACCAGGGGTGGTGGAGGGCATCTTCCTGGTCTTGGGTTTGGTCTTGATCTCAGAAGAACTGACTTTGACTCCATGCCTTGATTTGACATATTTATTGCTCTCATTGTTTGTTTGTTTTTTCTTTATCATGCAACCATAATGAAATGTAAGCTGAAGAATTCAGCTTAGAGATTGCGTTTAGTGTGGCTGCATTTAATGACGCGAATATTAGCGCAATATGACATTTATGACAGTGTACTAAGAAGCAGTATTGCTTGAGTAATTAATTGTTTTTCCATTACATTTTGCATTTTGTGGTGTACAATCAAAAAACAATGTCATGAAATATTTATTGAACTATAAACATTTAACCCTGGTCTTGGAAGGTCTTGGCCTCTGTCTCAGCAGAACTGGCCTTGACTCCAGGCCTAATCACAATGTCCCAGTAAGATCCTAACAAGTTCTAAACATAATTTACTTAAATTGAAATTAATCAATTTGTGTTCATATTTCAGCAACTAAACATTCTGAACAAGGTTCATTGCTTCAACATGAACTAGTTCTTGTTCACTTATTATATTTTGTTTAAAATATAGAGTAAAATTATTTATGGAGGTCACAATACCATTTATGAATTTGAAAACTGATGACATCATTACCAAGCATTAGAAACCAACCTTACTATTTATCTTAGCTCGCTGAACATAGAAACATTGTGTCTGTTGAGACTTTTCTGTTAAAACATGTTAGTCATTAAGTGAAGCATCTAGAGGTTGGTAGAGTAGCCAGACCTCCTCAAGTAAGAGCAGGATTACATAAAAACGGTAATATAATTGTGAAGGGCACTGGAACACAACCACATAGAAATCACACACGAGAATTTCTCTTCGCTTTGCTTATTAAAAAGGCAAAATGTTGCTGAGCTGATGGGGAGAATGTTTGTACGACCACTGGGTTTCTTTCAAGAAATCAATATAATGTTGGAACAAGTCCTTCAAAAGAGGGAAAAAAAACTAATGTTTGAGTTTAGGTTTGCTTATAATATAAGTTGTTAGGAGGGATTGCTTTCAAGCAATTTCTGTTGAGTTAAGGGTTCAGTTAGATTTCTAAATGGTAATTGGCCTTAATTTGTATAACGCATTAGCAAGCCTAAGGATTCCAAAGCACCTTTCTTTGCATTTAATCATTCACACATCACCTCTTGATAGTAAGCTGCATTGTAGGAGGGTACAAGCCCTGGTTCCACTCATAATGCCTGAAAAACGTTTTCAGCCATCAGAAAAAAAGGCAACATCCACTACAGAGCACCACCAGGCAGCTTCTGAGACCGGTGGGCGAGAAGAGATAAGACGGGAGGGCTAAGATTGGGGAGGTGAAGGGAGACAAAATGAGAGGTTGAATCTCATCAGCTCCCTTTTTAAAGATGAGTCACCACAGAGGAGATTATTGCACAACATCCAGGACAGCGGGTTCAGACAATGGGAACAAGTGTCCCAAATCACCGGGAAATTAAACAGAGATTACAGAATCCCTGCAATCATGAAAAAGTGATGACCACGAGCAAACAGGGAGAGGAGATGAGCTTGCTCAGATGGAAGAAGGGAGGAGGTGCGGCGAATGAGCACGAAACGCTGGTTTGAACGAGTCAAACGGAGCCGCGGGAGGCACTGGGGGGGAGGAGAAGCGTTGGCCACCATGTTGGTGTCGTTTACCTGCATCACCACTTGCTGCCATGCCAGTGGCTGACTGATGGCGGGGTTGGGTGGCAGATTGGCCCGCTCAAGCTGCAGGGTGACGTTGCGGCGCTCCTCCTCTAGGGCTCGGGTTAGCTGCTCAAAACGCTCCTCCTGCTCCTTCACCGAGGCCAGGATGCTGGCGGCAGAGCGAACGTCATAGTCCTCCATGGGCAGAGTTGACGGATGCTTCCATTACAGGCAGAGAGGGAAGAGAAAGAGGGAGGGAGGGAGGGAGGGGAGGAGGGGTACCAGGTCATTACAAAACACCCAGACCCAGCTGGCTGGATGAGTGGCATGAGGCTGAACATCACAACGTCAAATGTGAGAGTTAATCACAAACCAGGAGAAGCCAATGATGATTCAGGATTTAGCAAAGCATCTTCTGAACAAAATTCCAGCATGATGGAAAAATATGGTTGACTGGAAGACTAAAGGTGCACTGGCCTAGTTTAGTCCACTTTCACTGAACTCTAGTTAATTTGTCTAGAAAGTCTGGTTCATTTGGGGACGTGTGAATGCGTAATTGAACTATGAATGCAGATCAAAAAAGTGAACTCTGGTTAGCATAAAAACCTATATTTCTGCTTGGCTGAAGTGAATTCTGGTGCGGTTCGAATGCATATGTGAATGACAAGCGAACAAGAGACCGCTCCATTCTGGTTAAATAAAACCAAAACTATCGCTAGTGTCTAGCGTTAGCAAGAGAAACGGCTCGCGGTCTTTTAGCAAAGACAAAAGAGAAATCCTGCAACTGCTAAAATATGACACTACTCCATTTTAGTTGACATTTTGTGAACGAGGAAGTTGTCCTCAGTGTCTTCCTCAGAGGTTACTGTGACATTTCTTTCAGTAGTTCTTGGTGCAGCGCCACCACAGGCAAAGGGCTGAACAGGTTCTTCATTTGATGTGTAATGTGAAAGCGAACCGCACCAGCTAAAATGTAATAAATGTTGCAATTTTGGTCCCCAATCGAACCGACTCTACGGACTTTCACATGCGAAAACATCCTAAAGATCTGGGGTCATAGGTCATTGTGCCCTTTTTCCCAAAATTTATTTGGCTACTTTAATGCCAAAGCCTTGAGGGCACATGATTAAATCCTTTTCTCCATGGAGAACTGCATGGAAGCCTCAACTCGAGGCCAGCAAGGCGAAGTCATTAATGAGGATGCTCAGCTGGGTGCTGATATTGTGCATCAGAAGCTTTAGCCCATCACGTCATTAAGACACTGTTACTCCTGATGAAATTCAAACAAAATGAAATGAAACGGCACATTACACACTCAGGAAAAGCAAGTATTCTTGTTTTTGGGCTGCAAAGAGGGGTGAAAGGAATGATGTCACAGCTCCAAATGATCAATAACAGCCAGCATGGAGAAGCGGCGCTCTCATTGGTTACAGTCATGCACGCAGCCATTACGCTTTCCGACACGCAAGCACAGTTACAGGCCAAACGTCCAACATATGCAAGTTTCCCGCAGCCATCATTTACAATCACACACACACACACACACACACACACACACACTGATATCCATTACTGATGGAGGCATGATATCAGGAGGCTGACGGCACGGCAACAAAGGAGGCTGGAAATACAAATCCACAACAGTATGGGCCAAGGAGATAAGCAGGTGTTAGAAAACAGTTGGTCACCTCAGTTTTAATGGAGCAGAGTGATGAACCAAAACCAAGAATGGAGAGCTGGTAGGAGGGGAGGGAGAAGAACAGAGAGAAAAGAGAAAAGGCAAGACATTTAAAAAAATATCTGAAATGAAAATAATCAGACAGCATGTCTCCAACTGTCTTCTCTTTCACGTGGTTGCAAGTTAACATGAAAAGAACAAGTGACCCATTATCTGGGCAAAGAGAAGTAAAAATGTTTAAAATTATACAGATTAGACAAATTTGGTATATGTGTAGAGTTTATATTTTATAATACACGTTTTCAAAGTGACATGAAATCACTGAAAAAGTTTACAAAAATCTAATATTTAGCACAATCAGTGATGCCCTCAACAATCCTTTGGTTATAATAAAGGTTACTGAAGGGTTTTATGATTAATGCTTAACTTTTTTAAATTTCTCCAGGGGATGAATACGGCATTACATCGAGGACTATTTTGTTTTAGTCCTCGATTCTTACAAAAGCCTCCTCAGTGCTATTTTAAGGAAAATTATTTAATACTTCAGCAGGGCATATTGATGAACAAATACAACATATTTGTTATTATACCAGATTATAATCCAAAGCTAGTTTCCATCTGCTTCTTGATGCCAAGATACACACATATGACACTAGCCGTATGACAAAATGCCCCTGAAAATGCACCCACAGATTTATGTACAACAATAATTGCCTGACCCATTTTTATTAAAAAAAATTATATATATAATTGATCAACAAAGTATAGACAGTATATCAATAATTGTACCATCAGTGATTTTATAAACAATTATGAAAACTAAAGGTTAGATACGTTTTTTGTCAAGGATTATGACAACGCTATGAAAGATTTATTTAGCAACTTTTCACACACCTTTAAGAAATGTGTCCATGACTTTGTATCTTTAAGGTTTTCACTGCTGCTAGTGATCAACAAAAGGTTCTCAATACTTTTGTTAATACCAAATTCTTGAATAAAGGCCACTGTATCCCAGCTACTTGGAAGACCAACAAACTTAAAATGATGAAAAAAACCTCACTTATCACCCAGCTCCACCTTCACCTCGGTCTTTATCGTATAAATGTTATAGCAGATGGGATTTTTAGAATTAAACACAACATAAACTCAAGAACCTCTTCTGTCCCTGCATTTAAAAAAAAAAAAAGAACAATTTTACAAGAAGCACTCAACAGATCCGGCATAAAAATCTCACGCAGTAAAGACAACGTTATGTGACACATCGTATCAAAGCATACTGACCATGTCACAGGGACAAAGATAGTGGACGGATGGCTCGGCTCTGCTGGGAGCGTCAGCACAGGCGGAACGGTTTGAATTTTAATCAGGCCGGACTGTGGAAACGGGGTCCACGACGTGTCCGCCTAAGACTGTGTGCACATGAAAAGTAGTCATTCTTTACTACGGGACCTGCTGAGCACAAAGCCCTTATTCCCTTTGAAGCGCACAATCCCCCTTTGATGATTGTTGCATGCTTATCATTTATTTATCCATTCTGCCTCTTCCATTCGGAGTGGTGTGTGCCAAGGAGACTGTGCTCCGAAAGTTAAACTCAAACATCCATCTGAATATAAAAGATGGCTGCTTTTTTTCCTGGTCGATCTCACCAAACATTCCAGGTCGGTGTGTATTTGCAGCAGCCGGCCGGTATCTCAGCTTTGTAAGGGGAGCGAATAAGAATAGCCTGCTTGTCTGTATTGTAAGTCATCCGATACTTGAGATAAGTGACATCAGTGGAGCTTCCAGAAGCGAGGCTGATTGGACGTACTCAAACACGGGCTCTAATGATTCACACCCCTCCGGGTTGGAGGGGCGACAGAGCCATTGCTTCCTGAGTCATTGGGGGGAGTAATATGGCAAGCATGTCAGCTACGCCCCACAGCTTATCATTAAACACCACCTCCTGGCCCTGCTTAAAATAGCCTGGAATGCAAGAGGAGGGGTATCTGAAGATTTCCCCTCCGCCCACGCAGCTTTTTTTATTTTATTTTTATTTTTAAAAGCCTCGACTCAACAGATGTTTGCCGAGAGCCTTGGTCAAAGGGGATAAAAACAAAGCCAAGGCTGTCTGCACGTTTAGCCCCCTTCTCGGTTACACATGCTCCAGTTAGTGTCGACTTCAAGTGATGGAGAAGAAGTAAAGATGAAAATCAGAGCTAACCTCCCAAACCAAAACTATCCTAAAGAATAAGAAGTTCCTTCAGAAAAAGAGGGGATAATTAAGAGCAAAGCGAGAAAGTGAAAAATGATTTATTAATTCCACAGTAACACATGGGTTGGATTTCAGTACCTCATGGAATAAGCATCTCTAATTAAAAAGAGGAGGGGGTGAGGACTCATAATTCATGTGTGGAGCTTCACTTCTGTTGCAAGACTTCTTTTTTTTTTTCCTGAGTAGTAAACACATCTCAGCATAAATGCTCAGCTCTAAAAATAGCCTAGCAGTAAAAAAAATAAGCAGAGAAAGAAATAAAAAGGCAACCACAAGAAACTGGAAAAGGGTTTGGTGAAAAGTCTAGATATAAATCCCTGTTGCTGTGTCCATCTGTGTTCTATGAGAAATTTCCAAAAGAGATGGCTTCATGCCATCACGAACCTCTTTGTGGAAAATGTAATTTTATGAGAAAGTGCAGGTTAAGGTTGTGTTTTGATGAACAAAATGTGGATTTCTTTTGTGTGGGCAGGTTGAAATGACAGGACTGTTTGCTTATGTTAAACATCTGCACAGTGTTCACACCTCTTGAAATTTTAAACGTTTTGTCACATGCAGGCATTTTGGATTTTTCATTCTAGTTTTATTTCGTTGACTTTTTGTCTGTGCAATTCAGTTAGTTTTAATTAGCTTTGAGTGCGTTTGCTAGTTTTTACGGGTTAAATATTGCTCAGTTTTAGATTAGTTTCCATTAGCTATAGCAGTAGTTTTAGTTCTGTCACACTTTGCTTAACTTTTAGGCACAGAATTCAAAAAGGTCAAAGTGTTGTATTGTGATTATTTACACATCAATTCAATTATTGTTTTACAACCAACCGACTCTGGTGTTTTCTCCCAACGTTTGCTGTCGCCATTTTGTGGAGTACCGTAAGTCCTGCCAGGAGTTTTGAGTGCCGTGATTTGCCGACAGTTGACGTGAACTGCTTTGTGTGGCAGAAAGAAAAATCTATTTCATATCAGTTCGAAAGGGTAATAAGTAGAGCAACACACAAAAACAAAAGATATTTTTTCTCTAGCTCCAGTATTGTCAGAAGTCACAACTGTATGCGACAGACCAATAAACTAGTGTATTATAGTGACATGAAAGCAGGAAAATGACTTTCTAACTTTCTTACAGTTTTACAAGAGTTTGAATAGCGTTGCTTGCATTTGTGATGATTCCCTGCAAACCAGCCGCCTTCAGAAAACACTTTGTCTACCAAAGCCAATTTTCTATCTCGCTATAAATCCAGCTATTATGTGAAAGTCTCAGTCGTTTGTTGGTGAACATTAGAGGACACAAAGCCTAAATACGTCACCAAAGATCGTCCACTGAAAACCGGGAAGGGAGAGTATAGCTAATAAATCACAAATGGAGGCCCCAAATTTGGACATTTATATATTTGTAGTTTTTCTTTAGCTGCATTAATAACATTTTATTTTGCAAAACTGCAATGGAAACACTTTTTCCTTATCACATCAGTCACATAATCAACAATCGGTTTTTGCCACTGGCAGAAACCACGAAGAAGACAACGATAGGAAATAGAGGATGATGACGCGGCATGGTTTTTAATGACATCGCGTGAACAATCTTATTCCTTTGTGATTTTAATTGAATTTCTTATTGAATAGAAACTCTGCACTTGCAAAATTGTGTTAATTTTTCGACATTATATCGGAAAATTTACAAAGTTTTGCACACATTTGTAATGGAAACGCAGCTACCGTCCGCCCTGTAAGTCGACCTAGTTCTTCTTAGGATAACTACCTGATGTGACTAGTCTCACCAACTCTCAGGAATAGATCATCCCTGCTTCATACTGAATCCAACAGGTTCCATAGCTCATGATTTTCATAACTGGAGAAAATAGAAATTCAGGTGCTGCTTAACGTCCACATTTTATTTAATCCTTTTTCTTTGAACCATCAAATTGATTCTAGGATTTCAACATGAGGAATACGTGCAAACGCATCAAAAGATACTTATAAATGCAAATTAATGTCTTTGTTTTTCTTAAAAGGGAGACAGCAGTTATTAAATACTTATAGGTCAATAGGAAGCTATCTGTTTCAGAGGTTTTTTCCCTTCTGTTTCAAATGTTAATACTGCTAATGAATTCAAACGCTTTACAGTAGGAAGGGATAAGTGGGTCAGGACTCAGGGAAGTGTATGTGTAATTTAGAGAAAATGGCAGTTTGCAAGTTGAGACAAATAAGTGAAGCCACAAGGAAGTCATTGTGTGCACAGTAAAAGCAATGAAACCATATCAGTCAGTATTTTAGCTACTGCCCAGGCCTTCTGTCTAATTTCTTATAAAACGAACTTCCAAGGCAGAGTAGTGAAAAAAAAAAAAAAAAAAGGAAATAAAGAACAAGTGTCTCTGCAGCACAGAATAAATCTGAATTGCAATTAAGTTTCTCAAGTTGCAGCTAACTACAGGTGACAGACTTCAAACGTTCAATTACGCAGCCGAGTCTGTCTTTAGATATCCCGGACCAGAACAAATGCCCTCTGCCACTCTGCTCTAAAACACACTGTAATCTGTGAAAAGAAGAGAGAGAAAAAATCAGTTTCCCTCACCTGATTCAGAAGTGTGAATTATTAAAATTAGAGCGCACTCCCTAGAGGAAATTAAACTTTTAATATATTGGGGGGAAAAAAAAGACAAATCCTACGAGGTGCTTCAGCATTAAGGAATAGCTCTACAACGAAGAGATAAAGACAGAGAAGTCTTGAGCTGGCAAGACAAAGAAATTTAAGAACAGTGGAGAAGAAAAAGAAGAAGAGAAAAAAAGGAAATGTAATTACCTCAGTGATGAACTGAACAATGTGATTAAAGAAGGCACGAGGTGCAGAGAGAGAAAAGCGGGCTGTAGCTTTGATGCAAGTCCCCTCAGACCACAGGCAGGCTGAGGACAGCTGGAGCTCTACTGGAGTCGAGACGTTTGTTCGGTCTGCCGCGGGAGATCTGCAGATTAAAAACAACAAAGAAAACATGGTAAAACTTTTCCACCAGCCCACTGACAGCGTATGCTCAACTTAAGGCTCTTGTGTAACGTAGAGACAAATACTCGGAAGATTCACTGCTAGTTTACGCTCTTCTCTTAACCATGAGACAATGTCAAGATTGTTTGGCAATACTTGAATGAATACAGCAGCTCTTGGTTTTAAGTCCCATCATACTTGTCTTTATCTGTTATCTATATGTGTATTTACTAGTTTTTGTAGACATCACACACTATGTCTATTGGGTTCCTATGCAGTTCCACTGTGCTGTTTCATAATTGTATATTGGTTGGCAACGGCCTAGGACGAAGTCAAAGAAGCCTTTTAGTCCGTGTTGGCCACTTTTTCAAATATTGAGCAATTAAAATCAGACCAATAGGAATGTTTAAGGCATTTTATTGCTGACAAACATGTTCAGTTTGGCACTTCTCTTTTCTCTTTTTGCTGTTTTTTTTTACTGCGGGCGAAATCTCAGGTTAGCTCGATAGCATAGCTTCCGTCAAGTCATGGCTAAACATTAGTGATTGGAAAATTTCAGACTTCAGAGAAATGATTGCTTGCAGCAATGACACTTAGCCATTTCTCAATAGCCGAGTGTCCAGACCCTTCTGACCGAAAGCATAGATCAAGGGGCTAGCTTTTACCAGGCTAGCTGCTAGCTCTACCCAACTCCACTGGTAGTTTGTTACTACCATTCAAATGACAAAATAGACCCCAAATTAATCAACTGGCAGGAGAAGAGAGACCAGAAGGATGGTTGTTCTGGGAAAATGTGAGAAAACTCTTACTACAAACATTTATAGATGGAAACAACTAGGTGGATGTTTGAACTTTAGATCCCTGATTGAAATGTTGGGAACCAAAAACTGTTTAAATATATGAAAGTGGATGTTGGCAACATCCCATTGAATGGCATGGAAAATGATCTGTTGAAGGTCTTGAAGACCATGTTCCGTTATGCCTTACTGACAGCTGACAGTAGCTGCGTTTCTATTCACCGTATAGTTGGACAAATTAAAATTATAAAAATAAATTTGCCTAATGGAAACATGCCCATTTCAGAAAACTCACGTTTTTTGGTAAAACGTTTTTGAGTTGGGGTGAAGAAGTTTTTTTGGCTGCATCAAAATTGGTTAATTTTGCAAATCTGCAATGTAAACACGTTTTTCGCAATTCGTGAGTCATGTGATCAACAACTGCATGTTACTACTGGAAAACACGAAGACGACGGCAGGAAGTGGTAGGATGATGATGGAGCAGCATGTTTTTTTAAATATCGTATGAATTAACTTATGATGCGTGATTTTAAATGCATTTCTTATTTAATGGAAACTCTGCAATTGCAAAATTGTGTTTCTTTCATTTGTTTTTTTGGTTGTTTTTTTTTTCTACAAAGTTTCTTGCACTTTTGTAGTGGAAATGCAGCGACTGATGCAGGTTTATAAACGTAGAGTTTGCATGAAGTACTATGAAACTCAGAGGCTGGGCTCATTCTAATATGGCAGACTTCCACTTTGTTTCTGATGAGCTTTTACTCCTACTGCCAACTGAGCTACACCTGCTGCTCATAACCCCACCAACAAGCCTTGCATTAAATAATGAGACATCCTTTCAACTCCACTTCACTTGCACCTCGACTAGAATTTAATCATTTTTGTGTCATTTCAACTAATGGATGTCTTTTTGACTCGGTGCATGGACTGCAGCCACTGCAACATTCAGCGATGAGTCGGAAAATGAAATGAAAAAAAGCAGATCTGAATGTACTGATCAAGCTTTTTTACACATCTTTGTGGGGGGCGATGATAAATGTGTGTGTGGGGTGAGGGGTGGGGAGAGTGTTTTCAAAGTGGGGGCACCAGAGGGTGCTAGCAGGGGGCCTCAGAGCTGGAGAAGATTGGCTTCCAGTCAAATTCATCAAGCTGCTTTGATTCTTAA
>NW_015112850.1:113756-132046 GCF_001443285.1 Poecilia latipinna
CCTGTCGGCGCCGACAGGTTGGTAATAAGAGGGTTTTAAGCTAGTTTAGCATAGCAAGAGCCAAATAGACAAATTTCTGACAAGAAACCATCCAGCTTTGGAAGACACTGCTGGAAAAAACCCTACAAACTTAAAATCAAAGGTATGAGACAGTATTTATGACAAACAAATATAGAGTAAATAGTAACAATTAATCATTCCTCAGTATGCAAAATTTGGGAACCCTTGCTGTAGGTGACTGGTATCAGCTACTGAGAAACTTCATTTTTGAGAAAATAAACTTATTTGCCACCCTTTTCATGAGTCCGCAACACAGGAATCATCACCACAACGTTGATGTCAGAAATAGCTTTTAATCATTTATACTTTATACAAATAGTCTCCAGAGAGGAACATCCCGAAAAGACAAGACAATAGCAATTAGTTCCTCACGGAATCAAAGAGCCGGAAGGTTCCCAGGCAGATATCTGATTGTTACTAAGGAGGCAACACTTACTCGATACACAAAGCAAACCAATTTGTCGGCCTGACCTTCACGTTCACACTGAAACACTTCAGAAATACAAACATCACAAACACAGGGAAAAGATAAAGGCCCTCACTCAGCGTTGTGGGGCAAATTATGTTTGATGAATCATGCCAGGGGATGAATCACTCTGTCATCCAATCAGACCTGTCCACAGGCTGTACTCCCTTTGATGGGTGAGGAAACACAAGGCCTGCAAGCTGAACCGCTGGACTGACCGCCCCCATGAAGATATGACTGATGATGGCTTCAGACTCTCCTGTTCCCACTCTCCCTTGCAGCTCGGCGTTTGTTCATGCTTTCATTTTAATGGGACAAAACAGCTGCTTAAAATTTGCTTCACAGCTCAAGAATTGCTTCAAGCCGAGATGACGATCGAGTTCATCGGCAGTTCATCTTACAACGTTTGATGATGCAAGTAGAAGCGCATTGCATAGTTTGTTAGTTTCTCAGCGGTAAAGCATCCAGTTTGGATTCCCTTTTGCCTTCAGAAGTCTCTTGATTCTTGCAACAAGGGTGATAAAAAGATTAATTTGCTGATTGCTTGAGTTTGTGATGCACTGATGAAAGGACAGTGCATCACATTGTACGCCATGATGGGTACGCCATGGTCATCATGGTCGGCAATGACACTCAGGCGGGCTGTGGGGTTCAAATGCTGCTGATGGGTTCAAATGGGTCAATTTTACTGCTTTTGGTTTTAGACCACCATTCAATTAAGCAGTGTAACTTATCCCATGTTTTTGTTTAACGTCTTCCAGCTCTACTTTGTCGCTTGTTGTAACCGCAGAGTGAGTCAAGTGTAAATCATCTGGGATGTGTGATTGGTAGGATCCCATCATCATCATCATCATGAGCGAAGCGATTGGTTCACCTTACTGCATATATTTCTTCAACAGGTTAAACTATCTACTCCTCTATTTACACTAAAGTAAGCAGGCTACTACAACTTAATATTGTGCATTCTCATGCACAATATTTAATTAATATTGTGCACAAGGTACAATATTTGGTTTTCTCCGTGCTTCATGTATTGCAGGCTTATTAAACGCACCATAGAAGCCTGAGCCTGATCTGACCATCAAGCAAATAATTTTGGTCATAAATCTAAACTCTAGCAGCCGATGTGCTGTTGAAACCAATTTGCTTCACATTTAAACGGTTAGAAGTTTCAAGCTCACCTTTCTTGTGATGAGTAGTTACTAGAGTTAATGCCAACTTTTTATAATGTCGGTCCAGTATGCCTTTTCCCCCCTGTTTCTCACTGGATATGTTGTCTTTTTTTAAGGCATTTCTTATAGACTGGAGTGATGTCATGTGAAAATCCAAGTAGATCTGCAGTTTCTGAACACCTCAGACTGACATGAGCAACCAAAGAGTCAGAGTATAATCCAGGTGTTGATGCTTGAATTTCAGAAAGTTGTCTTCACCGCATCTAGTGGCAGCCATGTGATTGGCTGATTTGCTATTTGTATGATCAGTCTAATAAACTGGCTAGTGAACGCAAGTACAGTAGGTAATAGATGGGCACCTGGTGGCTTAGAGGTACGCGACACACAGTGTTTATTATTCCCCTCGCTCCACATTCGTCACTGTAAGACATTTGACAAAAAGAGAAAAATCTTATTTTTAAAGTGCAGAAGCTTCGGCTGGGAATCTAAAAGACGAACTACTTCTCAGAAGTTTCACAAGAACACACTGCCTTTGTAAAATATACATTTCTGAATAATGAACCTGAAGAATATTTTGCTATCCTTGACCAGAAGCCTATCGTGATGAAAGAAAAAAAAGAGAGAAAATGGGCTGCATTAGCCATTGCGATTTGGATATTTTCTTTTCTCCATGGATTTTTTTATTTTTTATTTTTGGTGTGTTCACTTAAAGCCCAGATAGGCTGTGAGCAGCTCGGGTTTCTGCTGCAAACATCAAAGACGAAGCTAAGCCCAGCGCTGTGCGCGTTATCTGTCTCTCTCTCCATCTCTGTGGATTCCTGCTGAGGCCTCGCATGACTCCTGAACGGAGATTATATTGACCCGGCGTCGCAGCCCACAATATTACTCTGATTAGTTTCTGCTTAATTTCTATTTAAAGTGACGCTGTGGTTTTGTAATCGTCAGGTCAGCAAGCACAACAAAAGCTGGCCTGGGAATGAGAAGATTGATGGTCAGAGATGATAAATGAATAAATGATGCGTCTGCTGCCCTCGCTTGGCGCTGCTTAACCTCCCGCCTGATCCCGTGGCGCTGACCGGAGGTTAATAGCGGGAAATAGTGATTACTTGGGCGGCAGGGAAGGGTTTCGTGCGGCTAAAGAGGTGTTGGGGAAAGGCCAGTTGTTACACGCTTTGCTTAAATACTGGAGGTCGAGATGGAACGAAGACCTGTAACTGAAGTGGAAATGTCGGCAACAAGGCTCCGTTTCAGGTTTCTGCATTCAACAAAGTACTTTAATGGTAAACGAGGACACAGAAAAATAACTTAAATGCCTCAAATGGACAAAGGTATTCCAAATACTCCCCTACAATCAGAATTATTTACACCGGCCTCTGGAAAACACCGGCACTCTCCACCGCAGCTGCTAAATCCTTCTCTGTAGAGTGACAGTGCGAAGCAGAACCCTCATGCAGTATATGTGCTCCGTAGCAGCACCTGATACACCACCTGCTGTGTGCTACGCAGACAATTGCATAATTTATCCCATTTCAACTCCACACTGTTAGAGGAGGACCCCAGTGAAATTCTGTGATTAATAATGAATGCCGAGCGAGGCTACGCTAGCGAGCTGACGAACTGACTGAGCGTCTGGGGAACGCTGCACTGATCAAGGCCTCGTCTTGGCCGTCACAGCCCCTTTGTATTCACAGAGAGAGAGAGAGAGAGAGAGAGAAATGCCATCATTCATACGGGTTTCTGACGGTTAGAATGAGCAAGATAGCTTGTTGTCAAAAGTTAATTGTTAGCATATTTTAGGGTGAGAAAAACGCATGAGAGTTTGAGATCAAAATAAATTGCAAACTGCATTCCCATCATTTTTCAAAGCAGATAACTTTAAAGTTCACTCATCTAGCCACCTCCCTTTAAAACCGAAAAACATTTTTATAAATGGATGATGATATTGGCATCTGGAACCACAAAGGGAAATTTCCTATTGCTGTGATCAAAGGGTCCTGAATCTTGAATCTTTCTCCAACCTCAGATACCTCGAGCAGATAGTCAGCAGCCACTCCATATCATGTAAGAAATTACTTTGTCATGTTTTGTTTGTTTTTTTCATGTAACGTCCTCTCAGCGCAAATCATCTGCTGAGAGGTGATGATTTGCACGGTTTATCCCACAACAACCAGCTGCAGCAGCAATTATGGTTTTCCTTCAAGGAACCACGAGCATTGATTGCATAACATCATTTCTTAATGCTAAATGACATGTTTTTGTGAGAAAACTAATAGCAGAAGGAACAGCTTGAGAGGTGTGAAAAATAGATGCCCTTGAAATATTTGTAATTTCATGGGAAATAAAAAAAAGCACAGAAAATGTGTCTGTCTTTCCCATTTCCATTCAGTGCTACTGTATTTTAAACATGCATTAGTATTAGACCTGCTTACTGTAAATACTGCTAGAACTTTTTGCTTTTCGAACAACAAAACTTGTCACAGGAAGTCATTATCCACCGTGCCGAATTAAATGCAAGCTTGTATTTTCACAGAGAACTTTTAAATACCTCCGTGGGGTGGGAGTTTGTTAGGTCTTCATTCTCTCTTCTGATTTCCTCCTCAAGCACATAGAAATCTTTGCTAATGAAAGCACACATAGGTGACTGTGAGCTTAGTGGAAAGTAAGTCAATAATTAGCTAACACGCTAATCAGTTAGTAAAATAACAAAAAACTCTCAAACAATATAAATATTACATTAGTAGACTACATTAATAGTGTAAAACTTTATAAGAAGAATGTGGTACATTTGAAGATGTGTTATTCAGCTCGGTTTCTATGCGTAGTCATTGACAACAATCAGTAACCCTATGGAGGTATTTTTGTTCTTTCTAGATTTTTTTGATGCTTAAAATTTAATAAAAACTTGCATTTACCTCACCGGACAGAGTCACGTGGTGATAGCACTTCACTAAACCAATACATTTGATTCAAGTACACACTTATCAATAGTTAAAAACACTGGATGGAATGACTGACTCATATTCTCAGTGAATCATGTTCTCCACGTATAAAACAGAACCTGTACTTTCCTGCAGCAGGTGTGGGACACGGCGTACCGACAGAATCCCCTGACGTCTCTGTGTTTCTATGCAATTGTTCACCAGAAAGCGTAGCTAAGGCACATTGTGCTGATGTTCCACATGTCTGCAGTGCGAATTGAGAATTGCAAAAAAACTGATTCATTTTTTGTTTGTCTTTGTAAAACAGGCCCATCTTTATCATCGTTGTCATCATCAGATGGGGTACGTGATTTTTTAGGAACGCTCAAACGTCACAGGGAGTGTCGAGATGGAACAGGTAGCAACCCTATTCGCTTTGAGAGCAGGAAGAAATTGTTCTACCTCATCAGAACTCGGAGCCTCTGGAGATGTTAATGAAAAGCAAATGATTGAAAAAAAGCCCTGGCACGGAGAGAAAGACTCCCTGCCAAGATGGAGTGAGCTCCCCGAGAAGTTTGAAGGGTAGAGGGAGCGAAGGAGGAGAAATTGATTGGCTTGTTTGTATTTTGGACCGTGCACGCTATTAGGCTCTCTCATGCACTTCGGGGAGCGACTTTCAAAGGTAAATTTGTTACCGATTCATTACGGGGGAAACTCAAATCCACCAGCTGCACCGTCTGACGGTGTGTCTGCTGTAACAAAGTCAGAAGCGGGAGGGGAGCGGTGGGGGATCATCCAGCTTTTGGGTTTTATCCGTCTATAATATCTGACCTTGGTACTCCAGAGGATAGCAGATACTCTGCAGAACAGAGGAGAGCATTGTTTTGTTTTCTCTCAGATTAATCTCATCACAGTTCACAGGAATTTGTTTGCTAAGTCGGATGGAACTACATCAATTAAAATCTCATGAAACATGACTGATCTTAACCTGCTTATTAACATTTACAAACAAATATGATAAATGAAAATAGATTCATGAAAAGGGGAGACATGTAGAGGTTATGGGCAGAAGCAACAGTATGCATTATGCAGTCTGCTGTTTTATCTGTTGCAACTCAGAGTTCAAATACAAATCAATTAGTTACAAGGTTTCCAGTCTCCAATTGATGGTGTGAATCTTACTTCCTGGTTATCCGTCTGTGTAATTTTGTTCGACATAGTTAAGACAGACTAACTTCACACAGAAATACTGCTTAAGGACATAAATTGGATTGTTTCAACCAACAGTGAGTACGAACCTGTTTAGGTTAGAGAAGAGGCTACATTCATTTAGAACTATGTAAGAATTTGCTCAGACTTTGCTGATTGTCTTTTATGAAATAAATGGTAAAATGTTGAAATGATGCTGTATAATGATATTAATATCACTGAGTTGTGTTCATGACCTTCACATTACAGAATATGTTTGGTAGCTTAAGCTGCAATAAACTGGCTAAACAGTTAGCCTATGCTAATGTTAGATATATTCAGTTACGGTAATCTTAGACAAATTGGTCCTTAAGTCAACATAGAAAATTACTTGGACAAGGTTAACTATATATCGATTAAGAAAATGTACTACTTAATCACTAAAAGCTTTATTTGACATGATAAATACTTTTCAAATCTGGTTAGTTTTAATTTGTTTTACCTGTTGATCACTGTAAGCACCAGCCTTCTGCCTGGGTGAAGATCATGACACCACAGGTATATGATATGAAAGGTCAGGGGTCAGGAGAGGACTAATGCATCAATGCTTCTTGACCATGAGTGACTGGAAATGAGGAGACAGACTGGGAAATCTGGCCGCTCCATCAGTCTGCTGTTGTGAAGAAAGAAATTATGTAAAAAGTAAAGTTTTTATTTAACGTTCTGCTCAAGTCCCAACATGACGACTGAAAGAAAAAGATCTGGGTACAAAATTGCCTTTCTTCTCAGGGTGGTTGTATGTAGCCTAGGAGACACGTTGTCAGGGGTGACAGCTGATTTTTCTTTTTCTTCAGAGGCTGAAGAAAGACTCTGGGTTAAGACCCAGAACTTTCTGGAAGGAGCACATGTATCCCTTCTTTCCTGTATTCTCCGGGAGAATGTCTGGATTTCCCTACTGGACCCGTTACCCCGGTGATCCAATATCAGGGGGGAAAAAAGAAACAAAGGAAGATAGGAAGGATGGATGGATACTTGACTTATTCAACTCTGGTCCATATTTGGTCTAGGTCTAGGTTTATTTTCTTTATTTCTGCAGGATATTCTAAAAAAACAAACAATAAAAATATCGTAATTAACATGCTATGTTGCTAATAACACGTCAAACTCCAAGACGTCTGTTGTTTAGTTCGGTGCTGTTTGCCGTCTAAAAAAAATATTTACAAATTTGCAATTTTTCTCATTTAACTTAAGAACTAATCTGCTGAAAATCATCAGCAGCTCAAATCAAAAACAAAACATTTTTCGATTTAAAGTTATAAAGATCTTGAATGATAACCAAGTGACAAAACAGAGAATCTCCCCTTTCAGAACCACGAATGAAAACAGTTGGGTGATAATTGATTACAGTGCAGTGATAAGGTTAACATCAAATTGTTAAAAAAAGAGAGTAATCTACGTCTATTTATTCATGTAATCACAATTCACAGCCAAAGTAATCTAAAACAACGGGGCGCAGTCTTTGGAATGCAAACACTTCTATAGAGAACAAAAAAAAAATAAAGCTTCGACTTATAATAAGCCGTTGAAGTGGAAAGTATTTCAAATTTATACAGATTTGCTAAAGTGATGCACAACATTCTGGTTAGTAACCATGAATTAAAGGTGACTGCGATGCCTCTCAAGCCGCCTGGCTTTATTGTATTTCTTTTGCAACGAGCCACAGCTCATTACACAAAAATAAACACTTTGTTTATGCCGATTACGGCGTAATTAAGAAGGACATTTTGTTAGCGCTAGCAAGCGGATAAAAACTCAGAGGGGGGGGCGAGAGGAGGAACAGATGATTAACCGTCGACAATCCCAAAGTCTAATTGCAGTTAAGTGGTGAAAAACAACACCATGGCACAGCCATTCATGCCAAATTGAAAGTGAACAAGATATGTCGGTGTGAGGGTGTGTGAGGGTGTGTGCCTCGGTGTGCCAGCTGGATGTGAAGGTCACTAGAAGCAGCAGCTCTCCTCACAGAGAGAGATTTCATTATTAGAAGAAAAATGTTCAAAATTCTGCCATCCACACTTACAGTAATAAAACCACAGAAACTTCCAGCATGAAAAGCACGCCTGCCAAGAGACCGAATGAGATTTATGAGATACAATAAAGTACATAAATGTGAAGCAGGAAGGAAATAATTCTTAGTTTTCAAATTTGATCATTCTGTAAATACAAATCTGAATAGCGCATCATGCATTTCTATTTGCTCTGTTACTCTGTTACCACCAAATAAATAAATAATACTAAATAAACAGAGCAGCGGTGTCCAAAGTGTGGCCCAGGGGCCATTTGTGGCCCTTGGACTGACTGTGTGCGGCCCTTCAACAGATATTAAAGGATGATACAAATTTGTCTCATCCAGCACAGGTGGTTAATGCAAATGGAGACTTTTTATTTTGTCAGGCTGCAGGCCAGGGCTGTGGCATGAAGCGGTACGGCTGGGATGAGGGAAAGGGGTCGCATGATAACGCATGACGTCTCAGAGAGAGGAGGCCGTAATCCATCACTCTCTGGGGTTTATCACTGTCCGGCTCTGTTCCTTCACTACTGACGGACAACACACACAACAGACCCACATTTACTCCCTTAAGCTCACTGCTCAACCCCATGGTCAGCTGTATCTAAATGTCACAATATGAAACTTTTAAGGAACTTTTAAGGAACAAATCTGAGTTCAGTGCGATCATTTGGCCATTAAACGCAGCGTCGAGTTTCACTGAGCCGTTCCTACAGTCTGTGCAGGTTTGGCGCCGACATGCTGCTCAGCCATAACTCACGTCAGCGGCTTCGTGCACAAGTTTCACGAGAGGGGCAATTAAATCCTTGTTTACCAAATCCAATCGGTAATCCTGGAATATAAAAAGACATTTTATGAGTATAAAATGTCTTTTGTAATGATTTGTAATTTTTACACTCTTGAAATTTAAATAAATAAATATAGAAAAAAACTATAAGTTATGTTGTTGTGAAGGATACAACTTTTCTCTATGCAAAATACAATATTATTTTAAAAAATTTATTTTTAAATTTACAGTCATTTTCAGTTCATCATACTGGAGAATAAACACGTCACTGTATTTTGACTTTACAGAATTTTTATGTCTTGATTTCACAGACTATTGATTTTTACTAGTGGAGCTTTTATTTAATTAAATTTTAAGTTGATTTTGCCTATATATGACCCAAATCCTGACCTTATGATTGAAAGTAAATTTGTTCAATTAAGCCCAAAAGAATTTGAAAACTAGACGGATCAACCAATCAATCTATCAATGTTATTTATAAAGCACCCAACATACTAGAAGCAGCTCAAAGTGCCGTTTCCTAAATGGCCGTTTTCTCCACCAAAATGGCTACAGTCGATGGAGCCCAGAAATTGTCCTTCGTAATGATTTGTAATTGTCCATTGTTGCACATTGTGGCTGATGTCTGCAGCTCCACCAGGAAGGAGAGAAAAGACCGCTCCTCATGCCACTTGATCGGCATCACATGACAAACCCAGATCTGAGCTGACAAACAACTGATCATTAGATAGAGCTGAGGATCCAGAAGCAAAGAGAAGTCAATAATGGGAAGACAGCGAGAAGGCAGCCTTAATTCCAGCTGCCGACATCCTGAGGCTTTGACGGGAAAGACCCGAGACGCTCTGTCGAGAAACTTCAGCGTGACTGAAATTCATCCTAAATTTTTTACAGTTGACAACAAATACGAGGAAAGACACAAAGTAATGTGGGGAAAAAAAATAAATCAGCCGAATGTCTGTCAGTGAGGTTGATCAAAACGTATTCCTCTGTAATCTGGCATTACACTGAGACTTATCAGTTGTAAAAAAACAAAAAAAAAACGCTCGTCTCAATAATTCATTAGAAGAAGTGGCCAAAGCCCCAAAGCACAAATCTACCTTGTTCAGAAAGTTTCCAAGTGTCACACTATGTGAAGGAATGAGGAAGATTTAAGGTATTGGAGGAAACAAAAGCTTCTTAATGGTAAACATAAACAGCTGGAAAATACCAAAATAAAAAGTCTATAGGACCAAAGCTCCCCGAGGAGGATTTAGGAATCTTTAGACCATTTTCTCTCTTCATTTCAAAGCAATGTCCTCTTAATCTGCACAAAGCCTGGAAGAATCTCACAGCACCACGTGAGTGATTAAGCAGCGCTTCCACTGCAGGAATAGGATAGCGGTCGGCTCAATGTGGAGCTGCAATTAATATCTCAGACAGTGGAAGAGTGGTAAAGCTCCACAGAAAGAAAAACAGACACGTAATCTGTAAAAATGTTTGAAACGGTTTCCTAATGTCGGGGAAGTGCATTTCAGGATACGTCTCAGATTAATTCCTGTTGTGACCAAACCTGTGACTGAACCTGGAGTTATCCATGTTAGTAACCTGTTAATATCTTACAGGTTCCCTATAGCTGCTCCTGTGTGCATCTTTAACCATATGTAACTGACTGGTTGCCTACAAGTCCTCCTGTCGGTCGCTGTAAGTATTTCAAGGGATGCAAACAATTAATGGTTTATTAGATTAAAATGAGTTCCAATCAATCAATCAATTAATAATGCCAGTTTAAACCTTCTTTTAGTGTTGTAGTTTGGCTGCCATCCAGAAGAGGCCGCTGCTGGTCGTCCTTAGGCTGAGACGGTTGACACAGAAATAAAGATGGCGGGGCCATACCGGAAAGGGAAAGAGTCCGGTGTGGGATGACAAATGCACTTTACGCGGTTCAGTTTATCAATATAAACTCAATAAAAGCTCCTTAAATTGTTTTGAAATATAAACATTTGGCGAGTTCCTTAAGTTATCACTTTAACGCTCATTCAGTCGAGCTGCATGAAGTGAAGTGCTGCGAAGGCGAGGATGTGACAGGAAACCACAACTTTCTGTTATTCACTCAGTATTTAACAGCTGACAAAATAATAGTAAAATATGTTTTTTTAATTCTGCATATTATGAAAAATTAAACCTCACGGATATGAGAAAACTGAGATTTTAAGAAAATTGACACTTAATTAGTCATTAGATCAACATCAATCAACTTTAGATTAACTCAATCGATAACTTCCATCCCTAGACACCCTGTATGTACGCAACATGTAAATTACCTATTAGTTTTTACTTCATAGGCGTTGCTGTATTTTGTAAGTACCCCATTACTAAATTACCGTCACATTCAAACTGTAAGTACCCACAGACACACAAGTGATCCACAAGTTCATGTTTTACTACCAAAATAGTTTCTTTACCTCAGTGTACGCACGAGTCAGCACTTTTCCATCAAACAATGTAGTAATCTGTTTAAAATGTACATGTGTATGCTTCTCCAAGAGCTTTTCTTAATTTCTTTCTGCTGTTTTTTGGGACCATTTTTGTTCCAACACACATTTTTCAAGCAGACACACAATTAGAAATCTATAATTGCCATTCTCCTCACTGTAGATGCCCAGCAGCTAATGACAGACAAGCAAACGTGAATGATTACCTAGAGAACAGAGTGGAGCATTTAGCAGTTAAAGAACCAATTATTTCCTCAAGGAACCAGAGAAAGTCAAAAGAGAGCGAGAGTACACTTCAACATTAAACCGTAACCTGCTTCCTGTTTTAGCATTGAAGCTAACAGCTCACTGACTGACGAAGGTAAACGCTGACATGTCATGGCGTAAACCAGACGATATACAATTACTCCAGGGCTCATCAGAAGCAGTTTGGGTTTTCATTTAAAACTTTCAAAAAAAAAAAAAAAAAAAAAAAGCAGTTGCAGGATTGAGCTAAGCCTGACAGAAATGTGAATAATAATAATTCGTCATATAAAGGTCTCTTGCTCCTCTGAACCTCCTCCTCCTTTGGTCCATGCATCTCTGATGTAGCATTACCTCCCTCTGCTAGGACATCTTCCTTCCCTTCTCCTATGGAGATGTTGACGCCGTCAGTAAGCACACCTGCACCTCATCTGCTTTATCATTTCAAACTTCATGAAGTACCTTGATTTACGATGCTGATGTAAGAAAACATTGGTTTCTGAAAACAAATGATCGATTCTGATGCTTACATGTTTTTCTGTCCGTAGCTAAATGTGCTATTGGACCACAGCTGTCTTTTGACACCAGAGTAAAAAATCGATCGGACGTCTTAACGGACGGCTTTAATGATGCGGCCGCCGTCTTCTCGGCTTAATGCGATCGTTTGTTAAGCGGCCCGGGCGACACCAGGAGAGTGGCGCTCTGATGAGCCGGCCTGAGCCCAGCTGCAGCGAGCGTGCTTGGCCACTGATAACAGTGCCCAGAGCTGCAAAGGAGAGAATCCCATTACAAATAGCTGCATTAGGTCTGTCAGATTGTGCAGCTGAGGCGGTACATCTCCATTGACCCCGCACTGCCACGGCGCCCCCGTGGGGTCGGAGCGCTGCCCCCCTTCTGGGATAAAATGGACCTCAGCACTTTTAAAAAGAAGGTGGGGAAGAGGGGTGCACTCAGGAGGCATGGACGTGAATACAAACACAAGCAGACACACACTAGGTAAATACTTTTACTATATTGAGTCATGCTGTGAGATGCAATTTTGAAGACGCACAAATTCATACACGAGCAAACCGATGTCGTTACACAATCAGCCAGGCTCCAAATACATTTAAGGAATCGTACAGGTGAAGTGAGGTGATGTTCTGTTGCATATCATGTTACTGCTGTTGGTGTGCTCATATATCAGTCGTTCGATCCAGAGTCAAGCAATAAACATTAGATTTTGTCAAATGTCATCAAAATCACCAAGCAAATACACATCATATTTGCTTGGTGATACTGAAAAGTGATATATTTTCAGTAGAAAATGTTACACTTTCACTGACCAAAGGCAGCTCGAAACAGGTTAGTTTTTAGCCTTTATTTAAAGCTGCTAACATTTATAAATTGTTTTTATTTATTTTTTACATATTTGTTGAAGCTGTCACTTTGTCACAAAGGTATAATAGACAGATAATCTGAAAAAATAAAATCAAGCTCCATTGCCTTTTCCAGTGCCAACTAGAAACAACCAATCAGAGCCAGGAGGCGGGTCTTAGCGCTGCCAATCAACCTGTCATGAATGCCAAAGATGGTTCAAAGTAACCATTTAATCTAAATTTGCAAAGATGTTGAATAACAAAAATGATTTTTTTCTGAACATCCATTAAGATATCAAACATCATGACTGAAGGTCAAACATTAGGAGAGCAACAGCACTGAGGAAGACCAAGCAACAACATTCATTCACAATTTTTGATGGAAACCCAACCAGAGGTAATCTTGTGCATTTTGCTTGAAATCAGTTAATTTTTAAAAACTATTTGATTCAATCTTTTAAAAAAAATCTACATTACATGAAAGTTTAATGAAAAAGCATGAAAGAGTTTCTCAAGCAGCTGGAGTTAAAATCACAAATTCAACATGCCTAAAGGTTCATCAATACTTTTCTTATTGACCAAAAGAGAGGTAATAAAATTATCTCAACAAACCAAATATTTCAAATTGTGAGCAGAATTTAAAAAACCCGCTCACATCTGTTTTTACATGTTTAAAGTCAAATTACGCTGCAAAAGTTTACTACTGGCTCACAAATCTGCTTTTTCTGCACTCTGCACTCTCCATTACAAATACAACTCACAAACAAAATCCAATCTAAAGCTCCTTTAAGAACCGACAGGACTCAGGTCCAAGTCAATATCTCACATCTAGGTCCTGCTGTTCTCTGTACCTTTCAGTCTGCAACTCATAATATTCCATCACTGTCAAACAAGACGTCAAGAAAGCCTTAGCATGAGCAGAGATGTAAAAAGAAAGAATTATAGAAAGAAAAAATAATAATAATTTGACTGCGAGGAAAGTCATCTGCATGTGCTGAGGACAGCAGGTGACTGAGAATTGGTCCAGCCGCCTCGGTACATTCAGCCAAGAAGATGGAGCAAAATGAAAGATAAGGATTTCATCACAAGATCTAGCTATCTCATCTAACGCGTGTCGTCAAAGTGTGCACATCGACAAGCAGAGAGATGTGCCGTGAATTATGTCTGCATGGGAGGTGAGCCAAAAAAAGAAGAAAAAGTTTATTCTTTCCAAAAATGAACTCTGAGCTGAAGCTCACTGTAAATACAAAACCAGAACCTTTGGGAATAATAACGATGCTCTTTGGACCAACGACTCAAAGTTTGGCCACTTGTTGAATCCAGAACAAGCAGGAGACGGTCCGTGAAGATGTTTGCGAATGACGCCGAGGGTCTTTGTTTGAGACATTTGGGGATTATATGTGGGTGCTGCTAATTATTCACTCAACCAGTAATTGTTACTGTAAATTTGTTCAAATTAACTCAGTGAAAACAGAAGGAAAGCATGCTGCTTGATTTCAGTGAATATACGGGGTTTTTTTCTGCAGCGAACACTTTCAGACTATTTACTCAACCCAAAGCAGCGACGTTCTATTATTTTCTTTCCCTGCGTAATGCTGTTTCTGCAGGACAAGTCGGTGTTTGCTGATTGCAAATTGCACCATCTCAAACATTATTGTCATGAGCATCCTGAAGAAGACATAGAAAAGCTGCGCTTTTGGAAAAATATGTTCATGAATACATCTGGCAAAAAAAAACAAAAAACATATTCTATCCATTGGTGTATTTCTTTCTTTGACAAATGTACACTGGCAATGAATATGCAGATAGATAATGAAGTTTGGATTCCGACAGCAGGATTTTACAAAATCTTTGCTTTGTTGGTATTTGGGTTGATGGAATGACAGGAGAGAGGAATCAAGCTGATCGCTGAAATTAGTACATTTCAGCCACATGAGCAACTTTTGGCAGATTTTGAGGGGCAGCTAATGTGCAGCTATTATGCGTCTTAACACAACTATGCTGATGACACATAAATCTGAGATTAATCTCAAAATGTTGGATTTTTTTTCTAGCAAATTTTTGACTTTTGTAGCTCAGAAATGTCATTGTTTAGTCAGAATTTCTGAGTTTTGTGGTGGAAATTAACTCCTGTTTTTTTGTTTTTTCTCTTCCTATCTACAATGTCCCCAATGTCTCAATGTAGTAAAGGGAATGTGTCAAACAGCAAAAAATTATCTGACTTATTGCATGTCAGGTTTAAGCAGGATTTAGTCTAAAAAGCCCAACAGCAGCTAAAACAAAATGATTCCACATGTTTACAACGCCGCCGTTTCTTCCACCTGCAGAAGGAGAACGACGTTAACCTACAGGAGCTGCGGGGAGAGGAGGAGGAGGAAATGAGGCGCTGCATAAGTGGTATTGATTGAACTGGTCCTTGTCCACCCTCATTTATAAACAAGGCTAACCTGCCACATGTTTATGGAGGACCGGTCACCCTGACAGTAAGTAATGCTGGTGTGAATCCCGGTGACACCAGTGAAATGCACTTCAACGAGGTCAGCACAAAACGGGAGAAAACAAAAAAAAAAAAAAAAAAAAAACAGCAACACTGTTTCCTAACTTCCTATGGATGCTGGGATGTCTAATAAATTTATGTTATACATCTTAATGTGAGGAAATTAAAAGGATTTTGTGATGCATCAAGTCCTTTATCGTCTTTTATAGTCCAGCATGCATTCTGATTTTGAGTCACATGAATTCTGAATAGTGCATGTATGTTAGGATCAAGTATGTCGAAAAATTCAAATGTTCAGCTGCATCACAGGGAAAATAAATGTTCATTTTAACTGTGATATCTCTGTTATTTTAGCTATTTTTTTCCGTACATGAAGATCGACTGTCCAGGATGAGTGATCAAGTTTATTTTAGTTATTAACCCAATTAATCGGTCAGAAAGGTAACTCACCTCCAGGTTTATATTCTTGCAAAACGTAAGGTATGAGTAAAAGTAATTATTGGGTTATATCACGGCTTCAGAAGGTCTGTGGTGTACATGACATCTAATTCAGACATGTTAAAAAAAATAATTAAAAAAAATCCACTGCGCTCTGGCTTAGTTGGAAATGAAATTATATAAGTTGCCGTCTTGAATAAATAGGATTTTTACTGCTTTAACATCGAGGTGCTTAGTTGGCCAGGAAACAGCACAGAATCATAAAGACTCCATTAAGCTCATTTTCATCTTTACCTGTGTTTTCACGCACACGATGTACAGATTGATTAGAAAAGAGAATCCTCTTTGTGCTGCAAATGTCGGCGAAACAGCGCCGTCAGATTCAAGATAACGTGACATTCAATTCTCAAAGAGCAGACGGATCCGATCGCAGCAGCTGAATCATATGTGCGATGACAAAGATAGAGTTCAAAGACAGATTTTTAAAAATGGATACGGGCTTTGATCTCTGTATTGAATTCAGCCTAATTAGAACAAAGATAGATATGCATCACGCTATCCAAAAACAGGCACACAACAAGCTCAGAAATGTGCAATTACACTTCCTTGCAACACTAAAAAGGGCAGGGGGGGCAAATTCAGCATCGCAAGCCATCAGTTGTGCACAGATGCCCAGCAGGGCAACGCAGGAGTCAAAGCAGCATTTTTTGGGGAATGGCAATTAAATTCAAGGGAAAGAAAGCAAACAAGAACATGAACAAATGATCCGTGTTGAGTGTTCTTATCAGAGCCGGAGCCCACAGCCAGAACGGTTTGCTGCGGAGATCCTCTTCAGCTGATGTGAAAAGCGGCAGCTGTGAGGTTTCACGAAAACAAGACGCAAATTAGGCTCCCATCTTCGGTGGGAAGAAGCGCCAGCATGTTTACTCAGACAGCAGGCCTCATTCAGAGCGCTTTGATCAAAGGACTGACAGTTAAAACTGTAACAGTCTTGTCAGGCTGAGCAAATCCCAAATGTGAGCCGATATAAACAAAGAACTCCTAATTAGGGTTAAGATTACAGAGGGTACGCCAAGCGACGGAGGTTGCACTCTTCTTCTCCTTCGACGTCTCGGCATCAGTCATGCAGGGATGTATCTGGCAGTCACAAGTCTGAGTTATGCAGGCTCTTGTTTTCTACAATTGGGAATCTTATTTTGGCGGGGGGGCATCCTCCAGGGTCACAGCGGCGTGATGGATGACTTCAGTGAATCAGATTAAACCCATTGATGTGCAGGCTGGTTCACGTAGGTCTGCTCACTCTGGCAGCGCTGAGGGGACGTCATGGAGGATGGGCTCTCACGGGACGGTTGTTAAAGTTACACTGTAATACTACTGACAGAGGGTCTTAAACATTTGTTCTCACTATCGAATAATAACAGGAGTCTTCCACCGCCGTTATAGACAGGAGCTTGTTCTATTTGTTGAAACAGTATCCGGGTATTTATCTGGATAAGATCTGGAATCGTAAAGATGTGGTGCCTTGTAGTAGGATTTTATGCGATAGACAAAGTCGTGGATAAATTAAACATCTTGAATCAATGAATAAAAGAGCATGAAAGTTTCATCCACACAGTATTGTTATCGTCACATTCTTTCCAAATACGATTTTAAAGAATGTGAGCATATGGTATTTCATGCAAACATTTGTGTAATTTCTAAAGTTCTTCATAACATTGCTGCTCCACCTTTGAGAAAGTTTTTCTCTCCGAGATCAGGTAACGTGACTAGAGTCACAAGGCGCCCTCCAGGGGCGAGAGCAACATCTCAAAATGTAGTTTCTCTTAATGAAACTGCCTTCTCCTTTACTGACGAGTACACTGCCATACACGGAATAGTTTGCCGAATTAAATTATAACATTTTCTAGTCCTAAAATGTTTTCACATTTGGCAAAAAAAAATCTGGCTGTTGAATAAGCAGATTATTCATGAAGGCGAAGAAACTGTTTCATGAACTGTCTGTTGGCTTGTATTTTGTTTTGCTTGGTTTTAGTGAGATCTGAATAATGAATTATTCGGCAAATAATCTTAATTTTTATTCTGGTTTTTCATGATCTGTTAGATCTTTTTTTTTTTTTGCTACCAAGCGTCTCTCCTTTTAAAAGGTTAATGAAATGTCTGTGTGTAAATAAATGGACATTATAAGCAGTACAGTCTCGACTCTTTGTGAATGAATATGCTTTGATCTACAGTTCCATCTGTTTGCTCGGGGTTGATGTCCTGCTGGTAGCTGAACCTCCGTCTCAGTCTCAAGTCTTTCACAAAAATCCCTCTTTCCATCTCTGACCAGCTTCTACTGAATAAATCCTCCCCACAGTGTGATGCCAACCCTCCTCCCACCCCTCATGTTTCTCTACGGTGAAACATGGTGGTGTCCTGATATCGATATGAGCGTGAAGTACTTGTACTCCTAAAAGCAACCCGATATCCCGGATCGAAACCACTTTTGTGCTGGATTTTCCTCTTGGACCGGGCTGCCCTGCAACTCAAAGGCTGGACCACACTCCATGTCAGATGATGGTAATACAAGTCATTTTCTAATCTTCCAAAAAAAAAAAAAAAAAAAAAAAAAAAAAAAAAAAAAA
>NW_015112850.1:135172-169764 GCF_001443285.1 Poecilia latipinna
CTCAAATGCTGTACCCAACCCCATGTAAGATTATGGTAATAAAATTCTTTTTCTAATCTTCAAAAAAAAAAAAAAAAAAACAAACAAACAAAAGAAAATGAAAACACACACATAGAGAAGGATAAGAAGGAAAGAGAAATCAGATGGCAGGAAGGGCTGAAAATGTTCTTAGTTTGGAGATATTTCAAGGTAAACATGAAGGACACTAAAGTATTATTATTATTATTATTATTATTACATTTGATCAATTTTAAATGAAAGCTACAGTGTACGACTGTCATGCTGTGGTTTTGACTTGTTAATACAGTCTGTAGAGCTGTTAGAGTCACCCTGAAAATAAATAATTTTCTAAATTTTATACGTCACACAAAAAAAAAAGTATTTTGTGATGTATAAGTACAAACCTATTAATAACTCTGTGTGACCAAAACCTTCTCCCCAACTGTGCTCCTTGGTCTTTGTGATGTTTGTGATTCACAAATATTCATACAAAATCTGTGAGTCCCTCTTTTCATGTTGAGATTGAGATGAAATGACAAGACGACTGGAGACGTTGCAGTGAATACAAATGCACATCACACTTTTCTGGCTTAAAACTCGTCAAAGTTATGAAACATTTTGAGGAATGAAAACTTTTACAAGGCACTTCTGGTGTCCACTTAGCACAATGACACTAGACTTTCTGGATAATAACAGTTTTATATGTCATAGTGACAACTTTCCATTCAGAACAGGATTAGTGTCCAACAAGTTGGCCTTTCATGTTTTCTCCATTACTTCCTTCCCTCAGTCACACAAAAACCCTTTGCCCCATTTTCCTTGAATAATGACAGGAAATTGACATTTGCCCCAAATTTGAGGATTTCACATATTTCTAAAACAAGTTTCTTCAAACTACTTACCAAATAGCAGGGGCGCAAAAAGTGGGTATGCAGCACATAGGGGCGCTGCACCAGAGGGGGCGTCAAAACCCCGTCTGGAAGGGGCGGCGCCCCAATGATGCCTTCGCATCCACTTCACCGCGCCCTTACGCTCCCTCACCTCGCGCACATGTAAATGTAAATGTAGCGAGTTTTACCTTTCACGTGTCTTCGTCTCGGGGGAGGGGGGAGTAAACATACGATCGCTCATACTCATACGGATAGAGCGACCGTATGTTTTCTACGCTCCTTCACCCTTACGTACCTTCCTTTTGGGGGGGGTAGGGCGGAGCCGATTTATGTTTTCGCATCCACCTGAATAATATGTAGTTGCGCCCTTGTCAAATAGTTCTGATGAAGGAACAAATGCAGCACAAGACATTAAAAAAAATACAGCCTTCATTCCCCGTGGCCACTTCCTGTTCAGAACAGAAGGGCTACGTAGGAGAGCAGAGCGGGTCAAACGTAAACTCCACTCGAGTCTTCAAACTGGGTCTGAAAGTAACATCACAGAGTGCAGCAGACAAAGTACGCAGCACTATGTGTAAGTATTCAGCGGTGTGTAAATCTTTTATCTCACAGGCAGCAGAGCTCGGGGTGCAAAAATAAGTTGCAACCTTGGCAGCCTCGAATGTAGCTCTGCCTTTGTCTGAGTCCTTTGAGTGCCTTGTGGAACGCAGGCTGCTGATAAAGTGTTTGCATCAATCCCCTTCAGTCTTGGCCCATCTGGATCCAGGCTACGCCGTGGCAGTGATTCCTCCCTTCGTGTCCCCTTTGGCTCGGCAAATCACCCCCAGCCAAATACTGACAAATTTTCAAAGTCACTGCTCTGACAGTGACTTTGGCAGGTCACCAATAACCCACTTAGATCTTTCTTTTGCTAGAAATCTCCTCGTTGGCAAACCGCTGACAGTTTTAGGTAGATTCTGAGGGCTGGCCTCTTTGCTCGACTCACATCTCTGACTCTCTTTGTTTAAGGTTATGTAATGGCGCTGCGTGAATAAACTTCAAAGACTTCACATTTTTGCAAGACCATGAGTATTGAATTAAATCATAATCATTCGCTCAATTTCAGCTTTGATCAGCAGTGATGATCACCTCCTCTGAAATAATTGTCCTCCTTGGATGATTTGTACATATTACTTCACCCGATGTTATCCATCAGAAACAATTCAGTCATTCTAATGTTTTGGCTTCTCATTGTTGTAGCCGTTCATGATGTGTATAGAAGACGATGCATGAAACAAATGCAGTTCTGGGTTTATTTAATGCAACAACCCACAAAAATAGGAAAAGTGACAAATGTCTCACGTTTACATGGCTAAAAACGGGGTTGGAGCGAAAAAGCCATAAACTTTTTTACTAAAGAGTCGTGTTTTTTTTTAGAATAATAAAAAAGGGCTACCTTCTAAACCCACTTTGCCCTTTATCATGGGGTTCTGGTGCTTATATCCGATGGTCGGTGAGCGACAGAGGAACCAAGGTCACCAGTCCATCACAGAGACACACAGAACAGATAAGTTCATGAACTCACATCTAAGGGACATTTTACAAACCTGGATATCACATTTATGAACCTAACAAGCAGATTTTTGGATGGAAGCAGGTGAGAAGACATGAACTCCACACAGAATTGGTCCAAGCTGGGATTTGAGGACCTTTTTTTTGAGAGAGGCAACGATGCCAATAATATCTGTGCCAACGTGCAGTCATGAATGATGGCATCTTCATGATATTTAAAGATTTTCATTGGCAAACAAGTAAAGATGACTAACAGAATTCATACTTAGCATTTAATACCGTGTCAACTAGATCCTGTGTTTATTTTGTGAGAAATTATTTGGTCAGAGTGCAAAAAATGTGAATCTAGCTTAAACTACTGAGGAAGTAAAAAGCTAACAAGAACATCTCAAGTAAACAAACCGGTTAAAACTAAAATGCTGGAATTCAACCAAAAGCAAGATTATTATATTGTAACGTCTGAGCAGACCATTAGTTCAAAACAATGGCCTGAGAAGAATCCTAATGTCTCATGAACCAAGAAATTGGGTCACCAGTTTTAACTCATTCTGATTAAAACTACATCGCCTCTGTCCTAACAGCATAAACCTAGAATTAAGTAAAAAAATAATAATAATAACTCACTGTTTTTATGGTTTACATCACACAGTGATGATGTCATGTAACTAGATCACACTTGGATGTTGCACCTCAGTCTCTCAGCTCTCAGCTGCAACAACCCCGGCAGGTGTGCGTATAGATAAACAATGAAAATAAAAAAGCAGTTTAACGACGCTCAGGAATGACAGATGCTTTTCTCAAACACATTCAGGTCCTGTAATTTTTCCTGATGCAAACAAGCACCATTTCTAGAGAACATGGAGAGGCACAGTGTCGGACTGTGTTTGCAACATATGGAGCGCAGCACGTAAACTCACATGGGGAGTCAAGAGATTAATCGGTTATAAACGGGGAGCTCGCGCTGGACATGGAGAAAGGTCATTCCCAGACTATACGTACGTTGTGTTAATGTACGAAGCAGGGAGATGGTGCTCATTCACAGAGAAAGAAATCCAGCATTACAATGTGTACCTAAATGCATAGATTTGGGTTTTTTACCATTTCAAAATCAACAGGAACTTCATTACATTTTTATAAAAAAAATTAGCCAGTAATAGTCAGGCAGTAAGAAATAATTTTTTAGTAACTTGGTTGCCCACAGCTTATGGCTAAGAGCAGCATTATGAGCAAAAGATGCCTCTACCCCACAATGCATGGCTGCTTAACATCTCCTTATTGTTCTGCATTGAAAGCTGCTTCATAAAATCCTACGTATAGCCATCTAGCTGCTAAATGGAGAAGAAAATTGTGCCACTGAACAAGCTATAAAAGAATATTGTATTGTGTTGGATTGTTTAATGGACGTGGTTCGGCTGCTGTGGGGTAATGGAAGGATTATACAATCGTACGAGAGCGAGTGAGCGCAGAGCGAAGGAGAATTCAGATCAGTTTATGGATGTTACGGTGAATATGATGATGTGTGGCAATGAAAAGAGCTGTCAAAGAAAAAGGAAAAACAAACCTCGGAGGAATAAATATGCAGAAATCGTAACTGCACTTTGAATTCATGTGTATTGAAATTCAGCCAGGTGAAACAAGCTCCATTAGCGAGGAGCAGTGGATAATAACGCACGTATACTTCATTGCATTGGCAAAAAAAAAAAAAAAAAAAAAACAGTTTCTATGCAAAATACGAGTAGTAAGAGTTACATGAGTAGCTTAATTTTGGACAGGTTTCAATTTTCTCACATTGTTTGTTGACTTAATAGACAAATCTATTGAGAAATGACCCGGGTGAGACGGCACCAAGGCTTGGATCAATTGCTGCCGTTTGTTCTGCCAATAATTTGCTAATCTCCTAATTGAGGCATTGACGATATTGGACATACTCTTGTTGGTGACTTTATTAGCAACTCCTTACTAGTACCAGTGGCGTTCTGCCTTCAGAAATGCCTCAGTTCCTATTGGATTCAACAAAATGTTGGAAACGTCCCTTGGAGATTTTGGTCTACAAGTATATCAACACTATAGCATCACGAAGTTTCTGACGCCATCATCAGTGATGTAAAGCTTCTGTTCACATCTCAATGGTGCTCAGTCGGGTTGGCATTAATGACTGTGGAGACAACCAGTAAGAGAGGAACTGATTTTTTGACAAGTTGCATTACTCTGGTAGAAGTAGCCATCAGAAAACTGTAATAATTTTTTGGCAGTTCTAAAGGGTCCCAAGAAAATATCCCTACGCCACTGTACTGCCACCAAAAGCCCGAATTGATAGTAAGAGAGGAACTTTTGGAAACTTTTGTCTTCACCAAATTCCACCTGCTCTCTGAATGTTGCAGTGAAAATTGAGAATCATGGAACCACACAATATTTTTTCCAATCAGTTACTGTCGAGGTTTTCTGACCTTAGAAGACAGTGGAATCAGTTTGGTGGTATGCTGCTGTAGTCCGTCTGTTTCAAGGTTCAATGTGTTGTCCACTCTAAAATCATTAACAAATCATTCGTAACACTGCAGCCATTTTCTTACCTCAAATCAGTCTGGCAGTTTCTAGGTTTAAAGTCACATCATATTACTCATTTGATCCTTCTATGACCCGTGTTTCAGTTTTCCTACAAGGCTGGTGGCATCCACTGACTCATTTACTCCTTGATTAGATTTAGTCTGAAAAATACTTGGAATTAGAATAACATTAGGCCTGGGATTGGACAAACTTCTTAAAGGTGAAGTGTATATGAAGCTGAAAAAGTTAAGCTTCATCTCTACCATATATTATGCATTCTAACTATCAAACAGCAAATCTATAATTTATAGCACTTTCTACATTTCTGTAGGTTATAATTACTGTGGCATTTTCCTTGCAGAAACAAAAATAAATAAATATAAAGAAAATAACAGCCTCAGACCAAAAGCTGCAGGAGTTTTCTGAGACACGTACTTTGCAAAAACATGTACTTTCTATGTTAAGTTTGCTCTCCGCCAACTTTTCTTTTTAAACAACTAAAAAGTTAAACTCCTGGGCAGGAAAGTGGCTCGCTTCCCAGCTGGACTGTTTGTGCCTGCGGAGAAGTGCAAGCTAGCAACAGAGACATCATCACAAACATTGTCACTGCGGCAGCGTTTACCAGCACCCACGGCTGGAAGTGCTCATTTACAGGGAGGGAAGCAGGTTAATGAAACATTATTGATTTCCCCTCCTGCATCCCTGGAGATGAGCGAAAGCAACACCAACACTTCCAAACTTCGTCTGCCTCCTCCGCTAACGGTCAGCCCGCTCGGTCGCAGCGATGGGTCCGTGGGGACGGCCGAACAAGAGGACGATCTGTATGAGCGCTTTTATCGTTAGTGGCGTTCAAGTGGAGTAGAAATGGAGGACGATGAACGCAATGGAGGGGACAGAGGGAGCCGTCAGCACCGGCCTGACTCTGCTTGCTGCATGCGGATAAAGGCAACCTGTTGTTGCTGAAATTTACTGTCCTTTCACTGCAAAAACACTCATTTTTCACTCTTGTTTTCATGCAGATATCTCAGTTCACTTGAAGTAAGACAAAACTAACTCACAAGTAACTTTCCAGCAAACTGTGGGCGATTGTTTTGAGCGAATGATTTTATAATATTGATGAAAATGTGCTAGTTCCATTTGCAGATTATTTTACTAATAATGTGGGTAAAACATCTTGTTACAATCTGCCCCTGGAACTAGCACTTTTTCATCAATATTAAAGAATTACTGACTTCAGGCAAGCTTATGCTTCTTGCAGAAAAGCTACTTGTAACTCAGTTTTGTCTTATTTCAAGGGTACTAAAACATTTGCTCAAAAAACCTGGTAAGATTTTCTGTTTTTGCAGTGTTTACACTTTGTTCCACTATAAAGCAGCTGATCTGAGCTTGACCACTTGCAGAAAAATATGGTAATATAACCCTAATAAAAACAATCATGGTGATACCATAATCACTTTTAAGCACAAAAAAACATGCATATCGTCACCATCCTGACATGATGGCTCAAGTCAATTTTTGCTAAAAGTGATTTTCTTTTTTCTTCTGCTTAAATCATCTTTTTATCTAGGGAAGACCAAAAAAAAAAAAAAGACAACATTGCATCGTGGTGCTGCTCAGTGGAGCAATGCACACCTTAGAATTGAGCTATAAAGTGATGGCCTTTGTGGCTCAGCAATATGAACTATCATCCTGATAAAAGCACAAAGAGAATCTGTTGTTTTGGCACTAAGAATCTGTTACGATGTGAAGAACGTGAGCAATGTGAGATCTCCAGAAAACACAGAGCCTATATATATATATATATATATATATATATATATATATATATATATATATATATATATATATATATAAGTAATGCTCTGTGAAGCATTCATAAAGTCTGAGGCAGATGGCTCGAGTCTCTGTACCCAAAGCTTCTTGCCCGGACAGATTTGTCTCTGGTTGCCGGTTCTACGCCGTTCCTCCACATATTTGGATTTGATTAGCAGCAGACTGCATCTGTTGATTGACCTGTGGATTCTTTCTCAAACAACATCTCGACCGATCTACGATGAAACTGCAGTACATGACGAGCTCCAAGTGAATAATTTTATGGTCAAAACTTTAGGTCCAAACTTTTTTATCAATCATGGCAGAAGAGGTCATACAGCGCCAAGTGGACAGGACAATTCATAATAAACAAATATACCAAGAGGTCTGGAAGAAACTGGCTACCCAAGGGTACACGCGCAAAACATCGTCGGAGTGCTGACCACAGCTCCTGTTCACTTAAGATTCCCACTTTCCTGCCCATATATTCACTTCCACAAAGTGAGGAACACACTGGCACCCAACTTCACTCAAATCACGCCAGATTAACCGGCTAAAGTGAGACTTTACGATGCATTAGGAGGCTTTAGTTTACTGGCTACAGATGAGGTTTCATATACAGCGGGCCCCTAATATTCACAGGGGTTTAGTGACCACTGCCGTCCGCCAATAATTAAAATGTACAAATACTTCAGAGCCCCTCTAAAAAACACTTGGAAGCGTCTCTTAATAGTTCAAACACTACAATATTTGTTAATACACACAGTGGAAACAGTCCTTGTTCTACCTCAAAAGTTAATCTACAGTCTTCCTTATTGCAGCTCTTGGGGGTAGAGCCAACTATTTTTGTCAGTCTGTTTGCTGAAAATAATATAAAATAAACAACCTATGAGATATATAACCTGACCTGAAAAGTTATATAAGCTGTACTTCTCAAATAACATGTCAGCTTCTTTCTTTTTTTCTTTTCTTTTTTTTAAAGAAACAGCCAGAAAGCAGTTTATTTGGCTTGTTGGTACGCGTATGGCACGTCTGACAGAAACGACAGAGATAAATGACAAGGACTGACACCAAGTCATGCTCCACCTCCCCTCCATGTGTGGTCTGTCTGCAGTCAGAGGTCCTGCTGTGGGCCCATTCTGGGAATCGGCGAAGGGAGAAATCATCACCCATCAGCAATCAGATCAAATCAGCGTCCGTCTAAAAAAAAAAAAAAAAAAACCTTCACAATGTTACGTTTTCTTTCCCTGCATTGTAGGCTCGGAGAAATGAAACGGATAGTTGGAGATGGGTGATAAATTTAGACATCTGTCAACCAGATGCTCCCAGTCTGAGCACCTTGACTCCGCTGACTGAATCGATGCAACTGCGTTTATGAAACCTGTAATTTGGACCAGTGGGTTCTCAGAAGGGGAATGAGCGTAAAAAAGCATCACCTACAGTAAAAACATGTGCCAAGTGCACCTGATTGTTTCAGATGTCTAATTTATTACAACAGTTTAATTTGTGTGGTTTATAGTTTGAACCGTGTTGGACCCTGAACACATTTCATTTTTTCCATCTGCTGACTGAACCTGGATGTAGCCGAGCTGAAATTGTTTTCTCTGGTACGGTGCAGCTACTGATTGTAAAGGATCGACAGTTTCTCACGATGTGGACATGAGGGTCAAAGACATCCAGCAGTGGGTCTGGAGACGGATTTTGTTGGGAAAGTTGATGCATAAAGTTTCTCTGATGCTTTCAGGGTGCATTCAACACCAGCCCTGTTCAGTCCGCTTTGACCGAACTCTAGTTCATTTGCCTAGAAAGTCCAGTTCGTTTGGGGAAGTGTGAATGTACAACCCTAACTCTGATGCAGAACCAAAAGAACGATATCCGGTCCGCCTCCTCTGCTAATGGTCTGCCTAAAAACGTAGGTTTAGGAAGTTGCTCTTATGCCTTCAGAGGTTTTAGTATCATTTTTCTTCAGTGGTTCTTGGTCCAGTGCCACCACAGGCGAAGGGAGGAACAGGTTTTTCAAAGGGTTGGGTTTCTTTGACAGTGCAGTGTGAAAACACACCACACAAGCTGAAAATGTAACAAATGTTGCAATTTTGTTTCTTGATCCAACAGTCTACCAGATAATCAGGTCTTATAAATCCCCCAACCTTAGAAAGAACTAAGAACTGGTTCCTTAGTTCTTTCCACATATCCAAATCCTTGTTGGTGTTATGTGTACACCACTTATAAACTGCCTATACCGTCAGTTCTTGCAGACTTACAAAATACCAAGTGTCAGTGTATTCTGTGCTGCAATGGTTAAAAATAAAAGGTCTCCTCCTCACTCTTCTTCTTCTTCTTCTTCTTCTTCCTACATCTCATTTCCCAAACCCTCCTCCGTTCTTACACAGCCTTAATGATGGCATCATTCAAGCATCCAACGCTGCAGTGCTATATAATGCATCAATTTTAAAGAAGCATACAGAATAAATACACCACCAAACAAGAGTCATTGAGTAAGATTAAATAACCTTTAGTTAGTGATCACACCACGGCTGCAGAGCCCGAGAATCTCTGCTCAATAATTACTTGTACAGCTCGCCAAATCTAATATGAGAGCGCTTCCCGGTGCTGCGAACGCTGCGGTCCAACCGCGGCTGTTACTTTTGTTATTGCAGTTCACTGCATTCTGCCCCCGGGGAGCAGATGGAGTAAAATAGCATAGAAATAAATGATCATAGTGCTGCTAAAGCTAGAAAGCTTTGTAAAAGAAAAGCTGCTCCTGTGTGCAAATTATGTCAAATTAATACGCTGAATTTTCTTTAGAGTTCTTTGGAAACCAGTTTAGGTGTTAATAAACACAAAATTCCACTTTTCTGCAGACAGCTCTTGGATGTTTGAACATGTCGACGGCTTTCAGGTCGTCCATTTTAATATTATTCCACTATAAATGGTAAACTTCACTCCAAGTACGGCTGACTGTAAGGCTTTTTGTGTTAGACATCATCCCACAAGACTTCCTGTGTTCTAGACTCAATCAGATGCATGTCAAGACGAGGTTATCACAACATAAGCACTTCATTATAGGTGATACGTGGGAGGGGACGTCTCCTGTCGGAGGTTTGAGCTTTTTTGTTGCCGCTCCTCTAATCTGCCATCACCTCCTTCAACTAGCATGTGCTGAGCTCCATGCCAAGGCTGGCGTCCTTAAATGCGTGACTCTAACAGGATGGAAGAGGGAAAAAAAAGAAAAGAAAAAGATGGAACAAAGAGGCAGAATCGAGCGACGGGGGGCGGGAGAGGGAGAGGAGAGAAAGGACGGGCAGAGAAATTATTCAAATCGCTGTTAGATTTGTAGGCCCGAAAAGGATCCTCATTAGCATAACTTCAAAACCTTGGCGCCCCAGTCTTAATAATACACACGCTTTGAGTCTTCCTGTGAACCACCTCCCCGCTCTGTAATATTTCTGTTTTTCTATTTGCGCGGAGGCCACGGGGTGCGGAGTTGCATGGGAGAGAGCCAAGGAGAGAGAGAGAGAGAGACAATCACCAACTTCCTCCCACCCGTCTCCGAGGCTGAGGCGGTGGGACGTCCCAATCTCTGGTTTGTTTTGAACGTAGCCTTGCGCCTTATCGGCGAGGAAGGCGAGGCATCCCAATTAACATTCCAGCGCGGTGGCTTTTGCAGAACTGGAGACTTTGGCTGCTCGCATCCTCATAACGCTCACATTCCCACAGCATGCAAGTAAGTAGCTCATTTAGAAACCCATTGCTCTGAATATGTAGGTATATATTTGTAAAAATGTATGTAGAAATGTTAGTATGAAGTGATTAGATGCTAATAATTTGACTTCAAGGCCTATTCTTATAAAAAAAAAAAAAGAAGAGAAGAAAACAAGAAAGCAGGACAAAGACCATTAAGAATGACTCAAAAAGTACTTTTGGTGACACTTTGAAACCAGCAACACCTTTACATGAAATAACAGGATGTTCGCTGAGCTGGGCAAGACAACAAGCATAAGAATAACAGTGTGTATGGAACTAGATTTGTGTTTTTCCTGAGGCATATATTCCTTAAAGAGCAAATCATCAAAAGGTAGCGTAGGGAACCAGTTTCAGACCATCTCCTCCCAGTCTGGATATAGAATCCCCTGTCAGTTAAAAGCACTTAATTGCAAACCACATTGTAGATTTAATATTTACAAAATTATGGATTTTATCATTTCTTGCAGAAATACCTGACAGACAAGTCAGGTATTATACATTTAGAAATAAGGATCCACGGTTTTCTCACAATTGTCAAGTTTTTGTTTTCACATTTTGAAGTGAGGTAATGAGAAAACAAGATGGAAAAATAATCTCTTACTTGCAGCAGCTAACTAGTTCATTATATAAGATGAACTAACTAAAGGCTAGACTGGGGGGAATAAAAGACCAAAGAGGATTCTAGCATCTTAAAATAAAACTGGTGTAAAAATAGTTTTGGTGTTTGGTACAAATATCTTCAAAGCCTTTGCTACGTTTTCTTTCGATCTATTTCTTGAGATAATTATTTACATCTAACAGATTTCAGGAGAGGTGTTCCACCAATAATATTCCTGAGGGAAACATGTACTAAGAAGGGATTAGAGTAATTCTCTGAAAGGGTTGAAGTTAATAAAATAGCATTCACTTTAACTTCTACAGCACGTCTGCTCATTACATGAGCTGCTTTGGCAGATCAATGGTGACCCACTGACTCATTCCTTTGTTTTCCATATAAACAGTCAACTGATCAGTGAGCAATTTCACAATCCATGGTGAAAAAACCCCTTAAAGATTCATAAAATAAGCAAAAAAAACACCAACAATGTTTTTCACACTGAACTTTGTTTTGATCTTAATCCTTCTCAGACAAAGTGATTGAATCTAAACCCAGACTTGAAGCAATCACACCAACAAGGAAGTCACCTGCTGCATAACTTGTGACAGAATCCCATTTCAAAGGTTCTGTCCCTTTAATTACATATAGTAAGTGCTGAATATGCATCCGCAGGCATTAGTGGTATGTACATACACGACTTTTGCGTGAAAGCTGCTTCAGTTAGTTTGGCTCTGTGGTTTTTCCTCTATCCAGATTCAGATGGTGAACCATAGGAGCACAGGGTTCACTGATGGATCTCAGACTGAAGCCATCAGAAAACAGACTACCAGCCTCTAGAGATTCCTGCTTCTGTCACTCAGTGGGCCTCAACATTACCGCCTTTGACGGAGCGCAGAGCCCTGGTGGAATGCACGCGGAAATCTGTGAGTGTTTGGTCCTGAAATAGTCAAGGAGCAAGACGTCTCAGCTGTAGTCACAACAGGTCAAAACACTTCTGAACTTAAGGAGGCCACAGTCTCTTATCTGACTGACCAGTCTTGCTTTGTCACCTTATACGGAAGAGACGGAGAGAAGCTCCTGAGAAACAACGCCACCAACTGGCAAAGGACAAGCATGACCAATGGCGGCGATACAAGCAGTAACTACAATGATAGTCTGGAACATGACTGGTCTTCATTTACTAAACATTAGAGATATTGGTGAACTCAAAGAGTCTGATCATTTTAACTCAAAGGCTAAACACACACACACACACACACACACACACACAGTGGCTGCTGTACCTGTCTGGGTTCAGGACTTCTGAAGGTACATTTCCACAATTGGTGTTCATTATTACAAGCATTTTTCCAAACAGTAAAAAAAAAAAAAAATATTCAGTTTGTGTGACATTCTGACAAAAACCTGAGTCTGTAGGTTTTTGCTAATTTTTTCGTTTTGGGTTTGTCTGTGTGTCTAGTTAAACCGACTCTAGAAACAGTTGTGGATAAAAAAAAAAAAAAAAGAAAAGTAGAAAGTCTTCAGCTTGATGGAAGTTTCTGCGACTGTTAATGTCAAAATAAAAAAAAACACGGACAAGTACAAGACGGCTGAGAGTCAATCAGCCAAGAGCGCCCTCTTCCCTGGAGCTGGAAAAGAACAAAGCAATCCCATTAACAAAGAGGCACTTCCAATTTCCCTGCTTTGGAGTTTGAACAGACAAGGCTTTTGGTCAGTGTTCTCGTTCATCAGTTTTGTCATTTTCGTTCTAACGGGCGAAATGAAAACTGCCATATTAAAGCTGAATTAAGGTCTCTGAAGGGCCGTGGCTGTGATGGAGAATTCATTTAAAGTGAAGGCGGCATAGTCAAAAAGGTCAAAGACTGGAATGATGAATCTAACGGAGGTGGTGTGGACAGAACGCCTTGGAAAAGTATTCATGGTCTTTGACCTTGACTTCTTTCGCCATGTTACAGTTTAAACTAGTTTAAAGGCTCTTTGTGTGATAGACATGGACAAAGTGTGGCACACATTTCTATTCGTCTTCCTAAACAGAATCATTTGTAGAACTGCAGTAACAGCTGCAGATCCTCCCTCTCTCCTGTGAAGAAAAGCATTCCCACATTATGATGCTGCCACCGCCATGTTTTCACAATAGGGGTGGTATGTTCAGGGTGGGCAAAATACAAAACTGGGCTTTTTTTTGTTTAATGGTCAGACTTGAGGAGTGTGCAACTACTACTCGTGTCTGTCACACACAGCTCCTTCAGACTAGCCAGAAGAAATTAGCGAACACCTGATGGAGCTGTACATCTACTGGGCCTAAAATAAGAAATACTTCTCCATCCGACAGTCCTAAGAATGGCTGTAAACAGCACAATGAGAAACACTGTTGCGATGACATCCAACAATGTCGGAAAGAGCAGGAGCTTCTTAAAGAGACGGAAACCCAATTTCAAGATGTTAAATTTGAATTCAAATTTCTTTTAAGTTATGTTTGGTGTGTACAAACACCTAGATCACAACTGAATGTGATCTAGGTACTTGATTGTGCTATAAAATGGCACGTTGTGACTGGAATATACACAATATTGCCCCTTTAAGGTGTTCCTCACACCAGATTTTATTTCGGGGAATCAAAGTAAAGCGGTGTGAATATGTACGCATTTTCAGATTAGTACTTCTGAAGAAAAAGTTCAGCTTCTTCATTTTCCCCTTAGGATTTGTGTTGCTCTACCCACATACATTTCCAGTTGGTGACTTTCTGCTCTCAAGGAACAACTTGAAACGCATAAAATAATTTTTCTCCAATCAGCAGTGCTGGTGGAGGCAAAAACACTGCACCCAGGAAGCAAATTTAAACAAGAGTTCAACAGTGGTCAGTCCGGAGTGAACTAAAGGAGCCAAAGACAGCATCGGCCTGCAGCGTCTGCAGATGAAAAGGTAAAACTGCTCAACGTTTGTTTGCGACGCACAGAGCGGCAACAAAACCTCCCCGCCGCTCCGTCGTCGTGTGAGGCCGCGCTCTCGTTCAGCGAGGGGCGAGGCGTGAAGGACGTCCAGCCGTACACACCGAGCAGGAGATCCCTGGATTAGTCACGCTCGCCGACTCTCTGCCGATGCCGCTCTCCGCTGCAGCACCGCGGCGCATCCAAACGCAGACTCTAAACGCAACACAGCAAAGGGCATGATTGAACTGCACACGGGGAGCTCTGTGCCAGCGAGCTAATTATGTTTGTGACAAACGCAGCGATCAGCGTGTGTGAAGCACGTGAGAAATGGTTGACAGAAATTCATCTAAACAGAAATCGGAATTTATGTTTAAATAAAATTAAGCAGAAATTTTTTTATTTCTGTTTCAATTAAAATTTAAACATGTCCAGCCACGTTGCTGCACAGGTTTAAATTACAGCTACACAGTTATGCGTTTTATTTGCACATGGGAGATTTTACCACACATAGCTGCTTTGTTTTGATGTTTTGTGTTACATTGGGGTCATTGTGCTGCTGCAGTATGAAAACTGTCGGTGTAAATATAAGCTTTCCACCAACCTCAGTCAGTCATGTCTGGACTCTGCAAACATAAGCTTTTACTCCCACCGCGCCTCCAGCTCCACACTTCATGCAATCTTCTAAGGAGCCTGAAAAGCCACATTTTCCCCTGTTAGGTGCTTTCCTAGGATGAAATGCTGGAAGAGGTACATTACATGAAAGGTTGGACTCATTAATGAATTCAATGCGGATGTGAAGACTTTGTCATTGCAACATGTAATTTCCTAAAATGATCGCACGTTCGGCTGAGGACTGGAGCCGAAAGCCCATTTCGTTCTCCGTCTTATCCAATTCACATTGACAGAGTGAGTGGAAGAAAAAAAAACCTCCCCCTCTCTCAGTTTACATTAACTTAATAAAGTTCAGTAATATGTGTTCAATGCATGCAATTATAAACGGTACCTTCGGGCTTTTTCTGCCACTAAATAAGTAAAAGAAATGAATGATAAACAGTATTTGTTTACATTCTGAAGAAAACCAACGGCTGTAATAATCACTGGGCCCTCAGGCAGAATGACTTGCATTTCATTTGGGCTTAAAATTCTCTTCATGAAGTAATCATTTTTCAAACACCATATTGTTTGAAAAAAAAAAAAAAGAGAGAAAGGTTTTTATACATCTTAAGTGACCGACTCTGGTTTCTCTAAAAACCGTTGGGATCATAGCAGCGTGTCTGTATATATGGCGAACTCCTGCCAAGAATCTCTCCCTCCGTACATTCAAAACTTATGAGAAAGTTGTCCCAACATGTTTTCAGACACAATCATTTAGATTTAGAAGAGTCACATGGCAGAGCTGATCTGCCACTAAATAAGTAGGGAAATAAGTCTTTTTCCTCACATTTTAGTGTTTTAAATCAAATAAATTTTGATAACAGACAAAAAAAACAACAATTGCTCCCAAAAGCTAATAGCTAGTTGGGCTATTCTTAGCGCCAATAATTGCTATCAAAATGAACTTTTTATGTCACTTTAGAGGAATTTTGGCCCAACTCTTCTTTGTCAAAACAATTCATACATTTCATGTTTTCTTAAAATTTCATTGGATCAGAGTATCAGAGTATGGCACGTTAATTTTTCAAACTACGTCTTGTTTTCAGACAGGGTCTGTTGATGCTGCACGTCTGCATGTGGCAGGTAAAACTGAATTAAAACTTAAGGTACATAACATGATTTAACAAGCTAGGCTATCATATTTTCACATAGTCACGTCGGTTCGGGCAGTGCTTTCCTGTTGATCTAAATATCAAACAATCGTTTAAAATCTGCATTTTGGATTTTTTTTTTTATTTATTTATTCACGTTATGATCTGAAACATTTAATTGTGACCAAAAAAAAAAAAAGAGCTAAAAAGAGAATAGATCTCGAAGGGAACAACAGTCTGAAGAAATCAGATTGAATGGGACGGATTAGGCTTCATATTAGACACCGATGTGGCACCTTTTTATTTTTCACACTTAATTTCATTATAAATGCCTTTATTCGCGTGGTTGAACAGCAGAGACCGCCTGCTGTGTACCTTCGGCCATTACTAATCAGTTTTCACAGGGATGACTTCGGTGTTGCTGCAGGGCAGGTGATGCCATCAACGGCTCTCTGCAGGTTTTCTGAACCAGCATGAGGAGGTTCTTTGGACTTCACAAACGCAACGTGCTCCAATTCACAGCAACATGTTTGCATTATTTCCCACTGAAAATGCTTGTTATTCTTCCTTTGCTCACAATGTAACTTCATTTCCTCCACGCATGTTACATATTTCCCCCTCACAATTTCTGTCTTTTCCACTTCGTAATACCACTTTCTAACGTCATCATCTTAGCCTGACGTTAAAAATTGTTTTAGCGCTCTTGAGCATTTAAGTTCGGCACAGAAACATTATTCTCCCACTGAGCAAGGTGGCCTCTTCGTTTCCCATTTTCAGTTACATGAAACCCGAGCGAGTTGAAATCCCCCGGCTCAGACCTTGAGGTCAAATTAGTTCTCACACTGTACGCTCACACGGTGACCGTCAACCATAATAGGCCCCTTGCCAGTAGATTAATAGGCATTCTCTTACTATTAAAAGGGTCTTTCCTAAGAGAGGCTTCAGAGAATTAATTAAACCGATGACATTTTGGAGAGCTAAAGAGTTAAGAACAAGCCGACCTTGATATTAGAGGGAAGGCTTGCGGACGGATAACTGTTCTCCCACTACGTGGACGCACTTAACCTCCCACTGCACCGCATTTTACTCTGTGTCACAATTTGAAGCTTATGGCCCTAAAACAGGAATTCTGAGCAGGCAAAAATGTGGTCTCCTATTAAGTGTTACACAGAAAGGTCAAAGTCAGCATATGCAAGAAAAAAACTTTAAAATCTTATTACGATCAAACATCAGAAGTTAAACCATTTTGTATGTTTATGAGTAGATACACCTTACACAGGAGAGCATCCAACATGCTAAAGGTCACAGAGAGAGGAGGAAGTAGATCAAAATAAGCAGAGAGGAAATTATAGATTTATCCATTATTGTACTCATTAATTTCACATCTTAATTTTTTTTTTAAATATTGAGCAGCTCTACTGGAGACGCTCCATAAATCTTCTAGTTATTGATCTTTTTTTTTTGTACAGTGAAAGCACCACACCCAAGCATTTCCGTGCTGCACTGACCACAACAACATTAGTGTGTTCTAAAGAGTTGAAGTCAACTCTTTTAATGACAAGTGAGCTGATTAAAAAAATATATAGGTGTAAAAAGGAGCTAACAATTTCTACAACCAGCCCAGGAGTTGTTTCGTCGAACTAGTCAAATGACAGATCGACCCCAAACCGACAACAGGAAGTCTGAATCTTAATTCTTTCCATCCTCTGTCTATCATGAAACAAGTTGGACGCATCGTCTGCCTTTTAGAAAACTCAAAGTTAAGTTAAAGGTCTATTTTCACCAGTTAAAAAAAAAAAAAACACACACACAAAACTCATGTTTACAGCTGTAATGCTAATCCAGCTAATCGCTAAGATTGAGATGGTGAAGAGAGAAACTTTTAAAAACAGTAAAACCTTATTTCAAAGCAACTTCTTTCTCATACACACAGTGGGTCATCTCCCCCGCTTCTAGTAAATAATGACCACTTGTGAATCTTTGCGCAGTTAAGAGCTGCAGAGTGCGTCACACTGCAGTCAGCGGTGCAACTTCGCCTGCTTGGATGTGGGTGTTGAGCAGCTCTGTTGCAATCCACTCAAATTCTGCTGGAAAACAATGTTTGTGGGTAATTATTATTTTTACTTTCCTTCATCTAAAACCTAGAGACCATGAATGAAAAACTAAGGAGGATTGCTGAGGACATTTTGATTAAAGGAAAAAAAAACAACTAAGGATACAATGGGATTATGCCTATATTCAACGATAAATTCATAAATGCATATGTTTCTAGTATTTTGCTGATAGATAAGTTGTTTTGTAGCATAGCCTGGCAGGTCAAATCAGGGCCAAACCTGCCTGAAACACTTGGCCATCAGTTGGCAACTTGCTCCAGTCTAAAGCAACCACAAAAAGAAGGATTTTGTAGCTTTCAGGAGACAAACATGAAGTTTGGGGTGCCAAAACAATCAAAAATGTTGTGCAGATGAGAGGTGCAGTCTGTTGAGAAAAGGAAGGAATGAACCAATCATTAATTCAGTACCAATGACCAACCAGTTAAAAGTAGCTTCATATCCGATGCTAGTGCTGCTTCACATCAACCCGTCTGTGCCAATTTTTTATTTTTGCAAGTCTTTAAATCTTGTCAGGTTTTAAAATGTGTGTCTGATCAGAGGCCAGGATGTAAATCCTGATTTGAGGTGACGGGATGCAGAGCCGCTGATCTACTGCTCCTCCGAGAAAATCCAACACAGAGGCTTCAGTTCTGTTTAACACAAAGCACCAAACTAAAACCGACACGGTTTGGAGTTCGGTCGAGTCTTCTCTTGGTGCCAAATCTTGGGAATGATTTGTTTTAACTGTCAGGAATGAGATTAACCCTGGCAGAAAATGAAGAACAAACCACTGTTAGTCGGAGTTCAGTAAATCAGTGGCTAAAGAGAGACATTGAGTCAAGGGATAGAAAAGGTTGTCCATTCTTCTGAGCTTTTTTCTTCCCCCCTTACATTTTATTTGACGTCTATAAATAGGTGCAACTTCAGTGTATGACTCCCTGGCAACCAGCATGAGAGTCTGAACTGTTTGTCAGGTAGGAGAGACTCTTTATCCCACTTCCCTAAAACAAGAACATCCGTAATTTGGAAAACAGTGAAAGGAAGGGGAACCAAAAGAAGCGCTTTAGAAACGCAGCGCTCACATAAAGACAAGACGTGTGGACAGGATGTAACAGAGGAGACCGTCTAATGCACAGCAATCTGTTGTTTTAGTCTCACTTACTGTCAGAAGACAGATTACCTGCTGTAATCAATTGAGTTTTCACTCCTGAAAATTGACACATAAATGACAAACCACATTTATTAGCAGCCCCGATAAATAAAAGAAGAATTCTAGGCTTTCTGAATATCTTAACCAGAGAGGCCAATAGTTATGGAGGATGCTGTAAATCGCAGCCCCAAAGTCACCCCCAAAAATATCAAATTTTACATTAGAATGCAAGAATTTTTTGTTAAAAGTAGCCTGGTAAAAAAAAAAAAAAAACCTTGTTCTACCCTTTGTTTTATACAAAGGTCTGAACAGCTACTTCTGTTCTCTGATTGGCCCTGTTGAAACTATCGGAGGGAATCCAAGTCAATGGGAGAAATCCCAGATCGAGCTGTGAAAAGAGATTAGAAAAGAGTGGAATTGCATGGGAAGGCATGGAAGCACGACAGCATAAAAACAAAAGTACATGAATGAAGTATTATATTTTATGATCTGTGACCAAAAAACCAACATCAACTCTTGTGTTTTTTGAATTTAGTTTTTTAAACAAGCTTTTAAATGAACAGTTTATATGATTGGCCTTTCTTCTTTTTGGTGGTAGTTTTTTTTTTTTTTTAAACAAAAAAAAAAAAAATCAGTAATCAGTAGTTATTTTTCTATAAATGTATCTACATTTCAAAAATGACTCCTCAAGCTTTGGAGCATGTTACAGATCTGTTTAATTATCCAAATAGGTTTTCTGAAATATAGGAAATTTAATTTGGGTTTCTCAGAATTTCCAGTTACACAACTTTTTGGTTTGCTCTGTCAGTGGTTTGCTGAAATGCTAACCAGGCTCACTACTTCTCACCTTAGACTAATAAAGAATGGATAAATGATGAATGAGGACTATTTTCAGTTCACAACTTTACATAAGTAGGAAGTAGTGATGATATTACAAACTAAAGAAAGAAAAAGTGACTTTTTTACAGGTCAGAGTAACAAAACTGTCAATCTTAGTAATTTTTCTTGATGAAATCATTGAATGACAAGTAACTAATGAAACAAAATCCCAACATTTCGTATCTGAAGCTAAAAGTCTCCCACCCGACCCAGAGTCACAGCCATAAGAACCCAGTTTCATACAGCCAGAACCCAAGCAGGTCATCAGTCATTCAGTCCTGTGAATGTTTTCATTTTTTAGTGTCATTTTACCTGCCTAAACCAATGACTTGAGACGTTTAACAAAAGGATGATCTTACCTTTGGTTGATGAGAACGACCCATGCAAATCTCAGAGCCGGTTGACATCCGTCCGAAGCAGGGTCACGACCTTTTTGAGCTGCTGGTCCTGCAAAAACAAAAGCATCTTTAAAAACATTGATTTTCTTATTTGTTTTAACAAGCAAAAGGAATAAATGTTAAAACTACAACAGATGTCCTAATGAATAAAGTATGTGCTTTATGCATGCAATGGGAAATTAATATTTTATTTGGTAAAAAGCTATTAAAGGTTTTCAGTTTCCATCTATATTCAAACATCTGCGGTAGGACGAGAGAAGACGTCTCAGTTTGTCTAATTTCTGACAGACTGAGGATAAACGAGAAATCAATTGGAGGAGGAGTGCCGATGATGAAGGCTGTCGATGGATTTAATAACAGAAAAAAAAGAGAGAAAAAAAACAGGAAAAAGAAAACATCCGAACAGAAATCTAAACCTAAAGAAACCAGGGAGCTTTGATATTTTTAGGTCTAATTGTGACATGAAAACCAGTTGAGTGCAATCAACAGATTGAATGGCAGTCGAGCCAATGGAGCAGCTCCAGACAATGGAGCTGGGGAGACAGCAGGAGCGCAGGATAATTACAAATACAAGCAAAGACTAATTAAACAAAGCTAAATATCAACAAATACAGAAATTATTCAAATTACTGGACCTAAAAAGAAAAAACAAAGTATTCAGAGAAAAAATAATCCCAAAGGCCGTTGGATCGTGACATGGAGGAAATGTTTCAAAGTGTCTTTTACTTTAACTGTGCAGACTGAATCTGCCAAACATCCGGCCCTGCAGCGCAGACGGGTTGCATTACTCATGGCATCAACACATCGACTCCTGCTGTGGTCAGGACGACGCGCCAGCATGTCAGAGGTTGACTGCATCGACCGCATCCTATCAGATTTATAATTTACAATCAACACCGACTGTCTCGGTGTGCCGCTGCACTGAGCAAGATGGCCGCTGCTGCACCTTTGGCTTGCACACACGGAGTAAAAGGGGAAAAAAAATAAACGAGACGGTGACAGACTGACAGACTGACAGAGACGAAGCATGCCCTGCAGATAAGCAGGTGATGGAGCTCTGCCTCTCCCCCTTATCGCTCCGCACTCTGAGCTCCTCAAGCGCCCCGACCATCTCTGCTATTGTTCCACCTGATTGTTGCACTCTAGAATATTAACTAAATGTAAACTGAATACGTTTGTACACTTTGAAAAAAAAAAACCTAATTGATCACTCTAGGGTATTTATATAAATCTCCGATCCTTATAGGTAATGTCACCACTTTTAGATCATTTCTACATTAGCAGCTTTTCATATTTTCCCCACTTGCCACACTGGTGCGTTTACAACTCCTACAGTAACGGTGCGTTCACACCAAATGCGTCACACGCGTCAAAAACGTGTCTGTTTACATCCAAAGACTGTGTGGAGGTGTGTCGAGGGTGTGTCAGAACCGCTCTGGGTGTCGTTTTCTGTTGCCGGCCTATTTATCGGACGTGCTAAACGCTCAAAACGCTCAATGCTTCGAAACGCGAAGGCCCTCAAACCCGACGCACGAAACGCGTTTGGTGCGTTCACACCAATAAGTCCAACAAGTCGTCCAAGTTTTTGTCCAGCTCTTTCACCAGAATATTACATCAAATATTAATTTTGGTGTCCTTTTTTATTATTTTTGCCAAGTTTGAACGAAGCAGTAACACTCGAATGTACTTTGGGATCCCGTTCAACTTTCTCCTCCTCAGTCAGCATCAGGTTCCCTCGGTATAACCCAGCTCTCATCTGGACTGCTACATCTCCATGCCTACCTTTAGTCACGCAAAAACAAGCCTACTTTCAAATGTCCCAAGAGGCGCATTATTAAGAAATCAATGCAGCTCAGGAATCACATCCGGCAGCCTCTGCCAGCAGCAGACCGATTAATATTTCACAGGTTTTAGAGCTCGGGTTGCATGTGATAAAACAGATAGAAGGAGATGGAGCTCAGAAGGCGATCACGTTACACAGTAAGCCTGTAGTGTTTAAATCTGGGTGTGTTTTTTTTTGTTTTTGTTTGTTTTTTTTGCCTCTTTTGTTGTCTGAGGAACAGTTTGGGAAGCTCGCATTTCACTGCATTCTTTGGAAAACAAAGCCTTACAAACATCTCCTGTTTCTAATTCTGTGGTTGTAATGGGAATCCTACAACGAGTCAGGAGTAGAAAATGTGATGATGGCATCACTGGGTGCAGGTCATCTATCGGCTGCCCTCTCACACACAGGAAACACGCGTACAGGCCTGGAAGCAGAAAGAGAAGCAGACTACTAGGTGCTGAGAGTGGATTTTAAAGGGGAGGACGATCAATTAAAAAGCAATTTGCTCTTCCACCCTCTCTCCCCATAGAGCCTCCTCCACGTTCCCGACACGCAGCCTCTACTCGGGGCCTCATTCACAGTCTGATGAGCAACTCAAACGCAACCAAGCAGAAAAATCCGATCAGCCCCCGCTGGTCACGGGGAAAAAATCTACACCGTATTATAACAGAATCCAGGTTGGTGGAGTGAAACGCTGCAGCAGATCCTGAAACCTGTACATGTAAAACACAGAGAGCATGTGAACACTCATCAGTCTTCAAGTTTTCAAGCCCCTACAGGTAAGACAACATGGTGGGTTCGCTGCTGCAACACTAATGGACCGTGTGTTAGAATGTGGGAAACTTAAGGATGGAGCATTAGATCTATGTTAAATATTAAATATTTTTTTTGACAGACAAGGTTTTTGTCACTCTTCGAAATCAAAATCACTCTTCAAATTCATCATTTTTAGCACATTTTACTCTGCCTTATTTTTTTTATTTTTTTATTTTTTTTAATAAACCAAATATGCCATAAAATCTGCTTTACAGCCAGATTATGGAAGAACATCACAAGCTGGATTTTAGATTATAAAATAAAACTGAACAGAAATGGGAATGCATTATGGTCTGGATCAAATGTATTAGGGTCAATTACTTTTTCACACAGGATCTTGCACAGTAGGTTTGGATTTTTTTTTTTTTTTAATCCATTAATAATACTTATTTAAAAACTGTATTTTGTTGACTGGGTAATATTTAAATATGTTTGATGTTCAGAAACACTGAAGTGTGACACATATACATAAAAAAAATAGAAAATGAGGATGGGGGAAACACTACTTAACATCACTGTAGAATATATTTTCATATTCGAATCATTAATTTAGTCATTAAAAACAACAAAATTGTTGAAAAATATACTACATACCTGAAATGTGAACATTTGCGGTGTAATAATGGCTACTTAAAATCCCTGCTGCCCCCTTTATTTACTTCATGTCAGATCAATACCATGAACCCCCACTGAGCGAATAAAGCTAAAAGTCAGCTGACCAGGTTTGAATGAAAATCAAATCTATTTCAAATTAAGCTTCTTTTTTTTTCCTACATCTCGTCGCAGAAATGCTCAAAGTGCTACATGTGATTCTTTCCGGCGTTAGCGGCTCCTGGTTAATGTACGGCTCAGCTGCAGACGTTTGTATGGGAGATTACTAGATGTTGATGGATGACTTAATGTGGAAGGCATTCAGAAAGCAACCTGGTTTCTTTATCAATGGCAGAGCTGCTCAGTAACACCAGAGAGGGAGAAAACAGGAGGGACTCTGTCCAGACCGGGTCACGAGGTCTAATGACTTAAAGCTCCGCTCATTGTCGAAGCTAAATATACCCATCAGTCCTGACGTAAACCGTTACTAACTAGCTTTTACTAACTTGAAAATAAAATCTACAATCTCTTCACCTTTTGCTTTCTAGCACACAGCTAACAGCTTTGGGTTAGTTGGTGTGAAGATACAAGGCTTCATCTGAAGAAAATTAACTAAAGAATACGACACTGCCGACCCCAATGTTGCATTATGGGTATTGTGTTCTTCACCTTTTGGGATGGATGCCCAGCCATCTCTCCGTTTAGGAGATTCTAGCCAGGCTTGGACGTTCTCTTTGGAAGAAAATCTGATTTATATATAACTTAACGTACAATATTGTATTTCCACAAACACACACACACATACGTGTACAACGAGTCGCCTACAAATCAATAGGCAACTGTTGCCCTGAGGCACATCGACATGCAACAGGAGGCGGCTGTAATCCAACCTACAATCTTATGATTGCAAGACAGCCACGTTACAAACTGAATCCCAATATTTTTTTCTGGAGTTTCTGGATTTGATTTGGTTTTGACAGCATACAGTCAAGCGTGAGTGTGAAGAGCTGTGGTTCCTACACGGAAAGACGAAAATGAGCAAAGAGAGAGAAAATTGTGTTAAAAACATTCTCTACTTGCTCAACTGGATTGTGAAGCGGTTATCAAAGGCCTGCATCTCCAGTGGAAATCAAGGCGCTATCTGATGTATTCAGTGAATAACTTACTGACGTCGCATGGTTTATCAGAGGTGCAAAAGTTCGGGGCGGAACAAGAAGAATTAAAACATCTCGAACCATCCTGAACTTTAGCTACTTTGGTAGTATTTTAGTAGACTTTTCTCTTTGCTTAATGGGGGGAAAAAAAAGAAAAAAACAACTCTTTTCACGTCCAGGCTTCAGACTTGGGAGTGAATAAAATTACCACACACTGCCCACGTCCTTGTTACCTTTCATGTAGCAAAAGGATTCTCTGTGCTCTGCAGATCCAATCGTCACATTATGAAAGCTTTTATACAGATGTGTTATCGTTTAACCTCTTGACCTACTGTCTCCAGAGTAATTTTCAGACACAAATTGTTCATTTACATTTTGTGCTCATATTAATGTCCATCATGAAGGGGGAAAAAATAATAGTAGTTTCTTTTATTTCCTTGTTTTTAGGAGTCCGACTCTGAATGTGAAAGTGTAACTCAAAGAGTCCAGCCTCTCGTCTCACTTCCAGTATATAGGAGATAAAAACGTTTCAGCTGGATGTGGCGTCAAAAGTCTCCTAATAAGGATTATGGATTTCCTGTCTCTCATGTACAACATAGGAACACACAGTCTGAAGTTGCAGGTTTGTTCTCAAGCAATGTGTCGAGCAACTGCTGCAAAATGTGTTGAACAGACAAAAGGTGGTAAAGGAAGCACTGTTATATTAACTGGAAAACAAAAATAATCTGTTGCACCAAGGAATCCGTTTCCTGCCATAACCTCTAGTTTGTGGCACTCATGCTGCTAATAATAATGCATTCACAAAAAAGTACGCATGGGAAACCATGTCTAACTGATGCATAAGGCGGTACCACGCAGCGAAGATCAGCTCCTCAATATTTTTGCTAATTTAGTACCGCTTATGTTATTTATGTTTAAGTAAAAAAATCAGTTCCCTGGAAGACTTCTTTTGATTTCCGTTTCATGTCGGATCAAGCTGCGTTTAATGTCAGGAAAAGACCATGAGTAAGTACAAGATTACGATTTTCTTCATTAAGGAAAAATAGCTGGACTGATACTGTTGAACACATTTTTTCCATAAAATTATACATGCAGCATCCTGGTCTGAGAGACTGACCTCAGAAGATCATGTCAATAAAACCTGTCTGAAAAAAAATCACCACATCCTGATCACTGACATCAAACTGAAAAAGGTTGCGAGGTTTTTTAGGCTTTGGGACGCCAACGAATCCCAATAACAACCCTTATTCACAAATGTGAATAAGGCCTAGTCAAAGTCCACACTTAAAAATGTATACAAGTTTATAACTTTGCCCAGTCCATCAAAATCATTCCAAGAGCGACTCAACGACTCAGTCAGGAGGTCACAGAAGAACCAGAACAACATCTAACGGACAACTGACCTGTCGGTGTTCACGACCCAACAGGAAGGTAAGGAACGTTTATTCAAATCATCCACGAAGCAATCCAAAGAGCTTTGCAGAACAGAAAGAAAATAAAATATTTTACACTTTTACTTACAAGTGAACTTAATGCAACAAACACTAGAAAGCACTCCAGCAAGGAGCATGCACTAACATGTCAAATTTAAAAAGGAAAATTCAAAATGAAATCAGATTCTTATCTGCAATGTCACGCTTCAATACGAAAGAGGCAGGGCAAAAAATAAATAAATACATTTTTAAAAGGCTTTCATGGGAGAGTTCCAAGATGAAAACAATAAAAACAAACACTGATCAAAAAGTTCAGGAAAATATTCTGTGGACTGATGAGGCAAAATGGGAACTTTGTGGAAGGTGTGGGTCCCTTTTCAAAATATAACACCTATAGTTAAACATGGTGGTGGTAGCGTGATGATCTGGACCCGCTTTGCTGCTTCTGGACAATAAGTGCAGCTCTCTAGATAACGCTTAAGGAGAATGTCTGGCCATCAGTTTGTGATCTTAAGCTCAAGCACACTTCGTTATAAAGCAGGGAAATTATCCAAAGTACACCAGCAAGTCCACCTCCGACTGGCTTTAACAAGAAGTAACGAGATGACGGTTTCACAGTGGCCTAGTCAAAGTCCACACTTAAATCGGCACCATTCTTTCATAGTGATGTAACAGACTTGTTGCCATCTGTAAACAAAATAAGCGAAAACAACAACAAAAATATCATTAAGGAGCATATACATACTTTTCCGTCTGCTTGTTTTTACAGAAGCGCACATACAGGCCTTTCTGGTATCGGTGCAACGCTGCACCCGTTTATATATCTGAGTCTGGAGAGAGGAAGACACCCATGCAGCAGCAGCAGCAGCATATTTGTATTCAGCTCAGAGGTTTCTAAAGCTGAAGCCGGAAGTTTGGGCCAAACTATTATATAAAGATAAAACGAAACACATCGTACCAAATCATATCAGCTCTGTACTGCAGCAGGTGTGAAAACAGCCACCAGCTGCTCCTGTTCATAAAGTGAAATAGTAATACCTTCTTTTTTTATCATTATTTTTAGTTCTTATTGTTTTTGTGGCAGAGCACAGGGAGTGAGCTGCAGAGGCCAAAAAAAAAGGTGTGTGAGAGAATAGAAGAACAAAAAAAAACAAAAAACCATCTCAGTGGCTATAAAGGCTTGGTCTGTCAGCAGCCTGTGTAGCATTTCCTTTGTGTCAACCAATCAGTGGAGCTGTGAAAAGTAGCTGACAGACCTGTTCCTGTCACACTTTTCCCAAAAATTGGCGGGTCTACCATGAATAATGAGGCTCATCATCCAGCACACACAAACACACACCTAAAAAGTCTTGAAATAATGTGTTTTTTACTTGAGGACAAACTTGCTCTGAAAAATTGGAAGGAAAAACCTCAGTACTGTTCAGAATATCTGGTGACATACTAACCAGAACCTGTAAGAGCCACTAAAATAAACTTAATCGAGCCACTTTATTTTATTTATTTGAAAGGTCTACTTTAAATTAATCAAAATGTTCAGAATTTGGCAAGTAGTAATCCATAACCCCCTGATGGCACAATGATCAATTCCTCTTGGTATTCAAAATAGGAAAGACAAAAACATGAAGATCTTTGAGAGAGCAACACAAAAAAGTGACTCGTCTATATTTGCCAAAACCCACATTTATCTAGTCACCACACACACTGAGCAGGGATGCAGAAGTAAAAAAAAAAAAAGAAATCATGTAGCAAATGTTTTACCAAGTCTACACAACAATAAGCACATGATCAAAATTCACAGTTGAGGCATATCAAGAAGATAGCCTTTTCCATCCTACCATAACAAATGTAACATGAGTGTTACTAAGCTCCACTGGGGCAGTAAATGGAACCACATCCTGCCAGATGAGAGAAACAAACTACCCACATGTCAGTTTATATATATCATCCACATATAAAAAAAACAAAGTTGATCGAACTACGATGAGTTTGGCCCAGAAACAAAGATATCTCTAAAAGCACGCAAGAGTGATGCTGTGGGCTGGTTGCTATTCCAAATTGATCTCTGGAATCCCTTTAAAATGCCAGGAGATTTTAAATTAAACACCTGTTGACATCTGCCTATAAACTTATAAATTGGTGATCTTTGGGTGTTTCTGAATGATGACACAGGATTACAAAAAGTATTGTTTGGAAGTTTGTTTTTTCCAACTGAATTAGGACTATTTTTGCACAAATCCATTTTTCTAATTTAGAGAAATCTGATATTCTGACTTCTAAATTGATGACATTTTAGTGACATCATCAGTTCATTTCTGTTAATATTTCTCAACCATAAAAGGTTTTAGGATAAAAAATATATATATTGTTTTCTAACAGATCGTATTAATGAAATGTTACAAACTTGGATTTGTAACATTGAATGATAAACACTGATCAGGGTCAGTACGTGTGAATTGAACATCACGTCTTCCTCTCTTTCCTGTCTTGATGGAGTCTCTCCTCCTGCTCATCACTCATTGATTCTCAGGAAACTGATCCAGATGTGAGAACAAGTCATGCATTTGATGCTCATGTTGCTCCATAGTTATCCTTTCAGCAAAATAATTTTGTACAAAGTAAATTGACAGCGAGGATACCAACAATTGTTCAACTTCTGGTTTTTGTTAAAAACAATTACATCCAAGCGTTGGATTTCTTTCCCCTCCCACAGAATAAAAAGATACTAAAATTCAAGGTCTCATTCCTTGAGACCTTGAATTTTGCAAACTTTATTATGCAAGAAAGTTTCATAATCCCAAACTTTATTGCAGCAGCTTGGGATTATGCTGCTGCAATAAAAAGATGAATTTAGTGCATTAACTACGCCACGGCGTCTGCCCAAGACCCAGAGAAATGAATGCATCATCACGTCTTCCACTTTGTGCCGCGGCTATATATGAGCTGCATAAACTCCATCTAATTTCACGTGCAAGTGGCGCCTGCTACGTACGAGGCAGAAGCTAATGTTCTAAAACGATGCCTGAGCAGGTGAAGGGTTGGAAAACAAGAAACGAACAAAGACTAAGGACGGGTCGGATATAAATTAAAGATGTAGAGAGGGTAGACGGAGGGATTTCAGAAGAGAACATCTCGTGGTTTGCAGTCTGAGGTTTTGGCTGACTGTCAGCGATGCTATCAAACAGCCTCAGTTCAGATGTGGCATGGGATTTTCTTCCCCCCCTTCCTGACAGCTACACAATGAGTTTGCAAAATAAAACCATGCAGACAGTTAGGAGCTTTAATTTCCTAGACCAGCGCTTGGCGCGCGCCGAATTCCCAAAACAAATGTAAATTCTATCATCCCGTGAAAATATTCCTATCGAACAGGGAGCTGCGCTTTATTTGCACACTTGCTGATCGCTGGAAAATTTTTGGAGCGTGACACATGAAAGGCGGTGATTGACAAGCCAGAGATTAAAACAAAATCCCCTTTTCCTGAAGGAGGGAAATTCGACTAACGAGTGCAGTCAACCAATCGAATGCGTCAAGCTGACACTTATCTGCGTTGAGCCCTCAGAAGGACGGGCGGAGGCCAAAACCCAAAGTGTGAGCGTGTCATCTACTTCCACATGTTGGAGCAGAGATAGAAGCAAAAAAAATTTAAAAAAAAAAAAAAAAAAACTCAAAAATGCACCAGATGCTAATCTCAAGCTGTAGGATCATTTAGCTCACATATGGTTTATATGGCAGTGAAGGCTAACAACATGATAGCGAAGCTTACTCGGTCGGTAACAATGGATGATGGATTTGATGCTGGCTGAAGCACCAACACATTGACAGAAGCTGACAAAAGAAAACTGAATGCTGAATTTTGTTTAGATCCTGTTTATTAATGCTTTAACAATAACATTAAAAACATGTTATTTCTGAATATTGCAATGAAAAAAAAGTACATATTAGGACAATACTTTGATCTGGTTAACCCCAGTGTGCTTTAAGATTGGTTAAACTCTTTGTGTGACCAGAGCCTAATTGGTTTCAGAACAACATTTCAGTGTAGCAAAGGCTTTTCAGCTGAGAAATGAATTTAAATTCATCAACAATGTAAAACAAACCCACCTTATTTTCGTGGTTAGTTGAATTATTGCTGACATTGTCTCAGAAATATTCTCAGCTTTTATGCATCGACACCGAGAGCAATACAGGCAACCTAACCTTTGACTGTAGTTGCTCATCTAGTTCAGTCTTTGGTACGAAACCAACTTCATAATCTTCAAGAAGAGACCTGCAGACAGTTACCTCCGCTCAGAAAACAAAGTGTCTGCAAGGGAAAACAGATGTTGCAACTTCGGCTGATGTCTTAGATGCGTTACCGCTTCCATATGGCTTATTTAAATTACTGAGTCATTATGTTGCCTTTGCTAAAATTATTAACAGCCTGAAAATGTCAAAGCCATTTGAATCTGGGTTATGGAGGAAAGACAAACATAAAATGTGCAGGACAGTTGGCTTTAATTATTGGCATTGGACACCTCTGTTCCTAATTGGATCTGCCGTAGCTATAGGAGATTACCAAACTTTTTGGAATGCCAAACCATCCAAACTCAACACGTTTCAGGGCTGGGATACTTGTGTAGAAGTTTGAATAAAAATAAAAAATAAAATAAAAAAAATGAAGGTTGGTAGAAGTGATCTGTTGCTGCTAAAGCAGAGTCAAGCATTTCATCCACACCATGGAGATAAGGTGAAGTGGAGACCTAAATAAAGGCGTCAGTGGATGTCTGTGATGGGCTGGCAGCTAAGCTATGGAGGGCTTCAACTGACAAGAGGCACATCAAGCACTGTACGGGCTGGCTCTATGGATGGATGAAAGGCGCAACATAGAGGCGGCTGGGTACGCACATCATATTACATGCCCCACTTGCTGCCAACCTGCTGTTGTGACACTCTGTGCTCTTTTCTCAAGAAGAAGCCCTGAGTGAGTCACTGGATTCCTACAAGCTTGCCGTTCTGCGTCTTGACACTTTATGACTTTCATTTGGCTTAAAACCTGTGAAACGGCGTCACTTCAGAGCCGTAACAGCAGAGCTGAGATTCAGAAAGGTCGCCGCCGTCACCCGCTCCCGATCAGTTAGAGTTGGCACTCGCAGCTACAGTCAGTTACAGATGTAGACACTGTGGGAATTCAATGAAATGAACAGAGGAATGTGGGCCAGGGTTTCCTCTAGGATCTTCTTTAAACTGCGGTGGCCTTCAAAACGTATCCAACACAGTACATACTGAAGGCCAAACTACATTAAAGTCGTTCAAATACAACATACATTAACAATATGGTCATTTCCACATTCAACTTTTCCTTCCTTAGGTAACTTTCTTTCGTCTTTTCTCAGCCTCTACTTTGGACTTCTGTCTCCAGTTTTATTTTTTTTATGTTTTTCACTCCTGAGAGCTGCGCGGAGCACACAAGCTAGCTTCTCAGCCAAACAGGCAAGAGCTGGCAGTGTTGGTTTTGAAAATAAAGTGAACTTTAATGTCTCAAACTCTGATTATGCTTAATATACATGTACAAATATAGGCTACACACACACACGCACACACACACACATATATCTCATAAGCTAAGAAATATTGTTGAGATTTTCAGTGACAGAATATCACAAAATATCATAATAGTGCTGTAGGACAAAAAAAAAAAATACTGTTTTTCAATGTTTCACCAAAAAAATCTGAAAAGTGTGGTACATTAGTATTCAGTCCTCCCTACTCTGATAATCCTATACTGTAGAGGTGAAAGCCACGTTCACACAACGGGGAAATGTGACCCAAATCCGATTTGTTTATCAATATGCGACCTATATCCGGCTTTCACAGCAGTCTGAATAACCAACTAATACAAATACATTTCACAGGCACAGAATACACTGGGTCTATGATGAGAAAGGAAGCTAAAAGAAGAAGAAAACTAATTCATGTCACGTCAAACACAATCACATAAAGGGGAGAGAAAAAAAATACTAATGTTTCATCATTAATATTTTATATTTGATTCATTTTGAACCCTTATACTGGGTTTCAGAGACAAATACCACCCTATGCGTAAAAGAAACAGAAATAAAGTTGCATTATGCAGATCAATAATACAAAGTGTCCATCAGGTTCAGCAGGACAGAGAACAAAACGCAAGCTAATTAATTCATAACACAACTCAAATTAATAGGCGTTGAAAGCAGAGTCGTTTTTTTTTTAAGTCAACCATGAGCCTCAGAATTAAACAGTCAGTAGGGAGACATCAAGATCCTAACAGGAGTGTGTGTGTGTGTGTGTGTTTGTTTGTAATACCTAGTGGGGACGATTTTCCTGACATATACTACATTGTGGGGACCAATTGCTCCTTGTGGGGACCGGAGCCTGGTCCCCACAAGGGGAAACCCAGTTTTTGGGTGAGGGGTCAGAGTTAGGGCTAAGGTATGAACTGAGTTTTGGTTAGGGCTAGGGTTAGGTATGTGATGGTTAGGGTTAGGAAAAGGGTAAAGGTAAGGTTTAGGCTGTAGAAATGAATGGAAGTCAGTGGAAAGTCCCCACAAAGATAGCCAGACAAACGTGTGTGTGTGAGAGAGAGAGAGTTCCTTCTGCCGGTCAGAGCCAGGCCCCATTAAAGCTGGACCTTGGGTGTTAATGTGATATTGTTTGGTTTATTGCAGTCCAGCATCTGCCAAGACACAGACTTGTGAGGGCTGATCTCATGCCAGCACTTCCTCTGCTCCATCCATCCCTTTTCTTCTCCGCTGCATCTGCTTCACCAAAACATCTACATGCGTCTTTCTGCCAAGTCAACCGCATCACTGGACAACAACTACAGCTGGAGAACCACTTGGTTATGATTTGTCAGCCTTTATTCTTTTTACTGCTGTGGTAATCAGTGATTAATGACCTACAATGTGAACTCAGCCAATTTGAAAGGTTCTGACTGAGATTAAAAGAGAGAGAGAGGGGGGGACAAGTTGGAAGAGTTCAGCATTACTGGGTTTAATATTGTGTGAGAAATACCTGGCATCGTTAAAAAAAAGAACTAAAAATGTATTTTGCCTGGAAACACACACGGCGCTGTTTGGTAACCTGTTGTGTGTTTTCCTCTCTGTGTGGGTCTGCTCCCTCTGTCAGAGTGGGGAGAGATTGAGAGAGCGCAGCTGCCCCCTATGGGTGGAAAACCAATTCAGAACAGCAGAGAGAGGCAGCTTCTGTTTGTTCTGCATCATGGCTGGAAAAGCCAGAGAGAGGTGCTGCTGCTGGACTGTAATTAGTCAGCCAATGTCACCAAACACCTGCAGCTGCAGAGTGGGGAAAAAAACAAAACAGTGGACTCTCCGTGCCGAAGAACGGATCCTGCCTGCTTGTTTTGAATGCCAAGCGTCTGAGGTGGCCTTACATAATTTCTCGTGCCTGTAGAATAATGCTGTGAGGCTCTCAGAGCACCGAGCCGCACGCTGCTCCAGGGTTCTCTGCGTTTGAGGTTCTGTCTGTTTGCAGGCCGAGTTCAGTATAGTAAAAACAAAACGTAGTGTTTTTTCTCACTGCTTTCACATGTCGGGCTTACAAACCGCAAATAACGAGTTAGAAACACAAAACTCTGATCTACTAAAACGGGACACACAGATCCAGAGAGCATGTTGTTCTACAGCGAGGGAGAAGAGAAGGAAAGAAATCAGCCGATTACCAGCAGCAGATATATACATTTATTATGTTTGACTAGTTCTGGTCCCCTTGATCAGTAGGTACAAAAAATGAAATAAAAATAGAAATTTCCATTGTTTCATACCAGTGAGCATACAAGAACGCCCTTCGGTGTAGATGCAGTTACTCAGTTAAGACGACTTAAAATGAACACATTTCGATATTGTGCATTTGCAACAAACTCTGAGGACGCACAATAGTTGTTAGATGCTTTTTAAAATGAGCCTGAGGAGAACAAGAGTAAGAAGTCTAAATGTGCTACAAAAAATATAAGCTCAGTCTCTGTTGTTCAAAAATACAGGTTTGGAAATACGAATTTGTAATACTCCTGAGATCTCAGAGTTCAGGTAAAGAGCTACACTCTCTAAGAATAAACGCAGAGACTGAGCTAATCACTGATATAAAATACTAATGACTGCTTCAATGTGGTCTATTATGCTTTGTTGAACCGGTTGGGATAGATCTATGGGCTTTACAAATCAGGTTCATTACACGCCCCCCCAAGTCAACGTTTACACACGAATGTGAAAACGGCTGCAAACTGATGCGGAATTGTACAACTGTACATCTTTGAAAAGCAGCAGTGGGGCCTCCAGCATAACAAAACAAGGATGCAACAAATGGTTTCTGGATGGAACGCTAATAACAAAAGACTTGTTTTGTCCAGCAGCCATTGTACAGCACACACAGTGGGAAAACCAGCTGACCCAACGTTCTGACCAAAAAACA
>NW_015112850.1:172984-178218 GCF_001443285.1 Poecilia latipinna
TTATAAGTGTTTGGCTGCTTTTAGAAGCAGCTGAATTGGAAGTGCAAGAATAAGATAATTTTGCATAATAGTTCCCGTTTAAACTAAAATGGCAAAAAAAATAAATTGTAGTTTTTGAAAAATAAGTGAAAACCCTGTTTTACAGGAACTTCTCTCTTATCCCCACGGTGTCACATGTTTCTGCTCTCAATTTATTAATCACTAATGGTAGGAAGTCTGTAAAAAAAAGCATTTTGAATCATCATATTTTCTTATCACTCTCAAAAGGATTAGCTTAAAATCTGTATCAGCAGGTAAAAGCAAACAAAAAACAAAAGAAAAATCAGAGATAGTGATTGATTCGCTGTTAGTATAAATCCTCTCACTTGCAGGTTTTCCTTCAGATCAAACCCAGCATGCTGTGAAGTGCACTCCAGCGAAGAACAGACGAGATGGGAAGAATATGTGAAAATTCCTGCTATGAGCAGATTTTCTGTCAAAAGCAAGACAAGTGGATGCTTTCAAAGAAAACACGCCTCAGATGGAAGTGTGCAGCGCTGCTGGTGTCAGTGGATTTGAGGGGAGAAGACAGAGGGCAGCTAGTTAGCTGCTGGATTTTACAACCGACACTGCAATCAAAATCGCTCTGCATTAATCCAGGACGCTGCCACATAGACATCACTTCATATCATTATACTCTGATGCCAGTGGAGGTGGGAGGAGGAACTCATTTATATATGTATTGCTCATAGGAGATGTTGGTAATTGTAATAAACGGTGCTAACCGATGAGAATAAATCGTTTTAAAAATCTAATCTAAATGTGCCGTGTATCACCGAGGCGTTGTGAGGACGGCTGGATGACTTCCACCACTACAGCTGCAGAAGTCAGGTAGCGGAGCACGGGGTCTGACCCGGAGGCCGGCTCCCCGTCAACCGGAGCAAAACCAGGAGCAGCGGAAAAGACGAGGAGCTGTGAGGGCAGGAAGAAGAGCATGAACAGAGTTCACTGAGTTTTTTTTTTTGGGGGGGGGGTTCAAAGTAGTGAGGTTGCTGGCTGAGAGCAGAGCATCATCTTCCACAGTTGTACCAGTTACAGCAACGACTGCTCCACTATACTAATGATTGGACTGTCAAGAAACATTAAACACATTGCAGGAATAGTCACTGTGGTGCCAAGAGAGGAAAAAAACACGGCGCAACCATAATAATGAATCACCGACTCATTCAAACATTGGCTCGTCCGTTTAGTCGCCTACCCAAACAACCGGATGAGTCGCTCACTTACTCGCTGAACTGCTCATTCATGAGATCGCTCCGTCTCACAGTTGCTTTATGTTTGTTTCAGTCAATCCAGTCCACAGACACGCCATGAAAGATGCACCAAATATCCACAGAATACGTTACGGAAAGGCCCGCGAAGCTGGAAACGCACTGACATGAATGTGTCTGCTATGTTAAATGCTAGCAGTTCATTTCTTTTGCATCTTTCCCTTTTGTTAAAGATACCCACTGGTGGGGTGTTGTGGTGGCGCAGGGGCAAAATATGACCCACATATTGAGGCCTTAGTCCTCGTGGTGGTGGTCACAGGTTCGATTTCCGGCCTGGTGACACTTGCTGCATGTCTTCCCCCTCTCTCCTGTCAAACCACTTTCAAATAAAGGCCACAAGAGCCAACAAAACCTTAAAAAAAAAAAAAGATATCCACTGGTGTAGTTTTCTCTCATGATCATGTGTAATGACAGCAGAACACAGCTGAGTTGTGAAGCGTTTTTTACCCAACAGAAGATTTTGAAAGAGCCAAGATTTTTAAGATTTGCACCAAATTAAATACAAAGATACTCAATTGATATAAATTTAACTACATTTTTAAAAAAAAATCAGATTTACTTATCTTGATAGATTTCCACATCAATTCTGAATGATTATATTTATTAGTATAGTTTGTGACAGTCAGATGACCCTCAGGCCATGACGGATGCTGTTGTGAACTGTTTGGCTAAATTTTCTTAAAAAACAATATTAAATGTTTTGCTACAGTCAAGCAGAAAATGAAAATCACGTTTGAAGAAGAATCTTCCAACATGTAACAAAAGAAAAGTGAGAAACAAATAAAAATGCAATTAAAATATAAACAAAACGCTTGTTCACATAAAGAAACAAATGGACATGTTGCATATTTGTAAAAATCTATATTTAAATTTAATTGATGTTAGCTTTAAAAACACTGACTAAACATCCTACATGCCGTCAAGAAATTAGAATTCAAGACAAAATGTCTCAGTAACAAATATCTTGCATTGTTATAAAGGGACATATTTTATGGTATATTACAGCAGCATGACATATAAATACAATAATTGTAGAAATGAACAATTATGAAGTTGTTCCTGTTTAACAACAGCAACAACTTCTACCTTTTTTATATACTTTAGAAAATCAAGAGAAATGTTTTGTGTCTGGTTTTTGTCATGGCAGGACACAGTCAGTGAAACCCTCAGGAGAAAACTCGGATATAAAGTCGATAGCAATCAATGAGAGCACTGACAGGTTCTCCATTCACTGCTTCTTATCGTGATGCGTAAACAGCCGCTGTAAAATAAAGATGAACCGTCTGAAGGATCCGCTTTCTAGTTTTTATTTTTCCTCAAGGACAATCAGGGAAATGGCTGTAACCGTTTTCACATCAGTGTAATATCCAAACCGGGACAATGGAAATGTGCAAACTAGACTTGAGGGAGCTCTTCACTCAAAAAAAAAAAAAAAAAGAAGAGTCAAAGCACAAAACAGTGACAGGATGGACCACACACACACACACACACACAGGAAGATTTAGGATAAGTTAAAAAAAAAACTCTTAGACCGTTTTCAGTGCAGACTGAGTGCAGCAGCAGCAGTTAAAAGGTCATTTGTGGATTCTCATCAGTGCCATCCAAGTGAATTGAAAGCAGCAGAGAGAGAAAAGACGTTTTTCTGAACCGCCCTGACCGCGAAGCAGTCCGTTTTAAACCAGTTGGGCATTGCTTAATGTAAGCACATCTCAACTCCCAGCCAGCATCTTAAATGCAATAGCCACATTCCACTGCAGTCCCTACTGGCCAGCCATACATTATTTACGTCTTTAAGATTCTCAGAGCTATGCGAGGGCCTTCTCCAAGTTCAATAATGAAAATGTATCCCAGCAGCATACCAGTGGCTAAAAAAAACTGTTTAAACAGCCAGTTTAAAGGGCTCATGCTATGAGAACACAGTCCATTTTTTTTAAACATTTTTTCTCCCCATTTCATGTAATTGCGACTCCAATAAAATACCAAAACTAAATGACATTTTAATCAAATCCCCTTCCAGCTGCTGAACTGAAGCTGCTCAGACATCATGGGCAACATGAAAGCCGTCCAGCGCTTAGAAGTTCAATCCCATTCTCAACACTTCTTGTTTTAATGAACTCCACACTCGGTCGCAAAAATGGCATTTTAATCTGCAATATATTACGACCGTTACACGAACGAGCTCACTCACCGTCGTCACACATCTGCATCGTTACGTGAGATTTTTCCGTCTGAACGGTAAACGCCTGTCGCTTCAATCCGGATCAGATCAGCGTCAGTTTTACTTTTAATAGTCCGACATTCGTGATTTTTAAGTGTCTGGTGGCAGATCAGGCTAATTGTGGTTTGCATTAATATTTGTTGATATAGAATTGTTCAACCATTTTTTTTAAATCAAGTGTTTAAAGAGCATTTGTGCTTAATTAGTAAATCTAAAATGTAGCAAATACTTGTTCAAAAGAGAAAAAAAAATAACTCAAAACTTGACATTTGGGTCTGAACTCGGTGCAATAAATAAACCTTGCTGGATGATGAATATCATCTATGTTCTGCAAAGTGTTTTTTTTTGTTTGTTTGTTTGTTTGTTTTTTGTTTATAGGTCTTCCTGTTGTAGGCACTTTAAAAGTTTGACACTTTTTCTGTGCAGTTCCACATCTCTGAGCATATCTGGGGTTGGGGACGGAGGGGCAACGTCTTGCCAGAGGACACTTCAACACGCGAGGGTCCTAAGCCTCGACAGCTGACCTTCTCATGGGAGTGTGTGACCACTCCAAGCCTCTTCTTTGCAGCAGGCTGCTGCTTGCATTCATGTGCATGAAATGTTTCAGTTGGATCACAGAGGATCAAGACGTCAAGCGAAGATTCAAAGAAGAAATTCTGTCCTCATAACTTTAAGCTTTATAGATTACATCTAATGAATTTAGTCTAGTTTCTTACTTTGCTGCGTATGTCAGTGCTGTGTGTGTAGACAGTTATTTTTGCTGTGACATCACCATCTTGGTGTTTCTTTTAAAAAAATTGAATTATTAATCAGAAGATTAAACATGAAAGGCTGCACTAGTAACTCTACAAGTTGAAGAATTATGAAATGAATCAGTTCAAGAATAAGGCATGCTGAGGTGAGTAAAACATGACTAATGGAGACAAAGCATCTGCACTGTGTGAAATGCGATACCTTGTCTTTGGTTGATGCAGGATTTGTTAAATTTGAATAAAAAGTTAGCACTTTTGCTACAGTATCAGAGGATTAAAATGGATATTAAATACTTAAAGGTACATATTTTCATTAACAATGTAAAATTGAACAGTAATAGTTTGATGAGGGTGTAAAAATATTTGTACCAATTTTAACACCTTTGAGAAACAAATATGTTAAACAAATGGAATTCATTTTGAGGCAGATATAGTTGGAAAATGCTTATTTTTGGTCTAACTACTTAACCTGTAGTCGTTCCTATTGAAATATGCATAACCAAGTCTGTGGGAGCAAAGTTAACTTGCTTTATTTGAAAGAGTGATGGTCTTTTTTTTTCTACTCAAGTTACACTGATGTGCATGGAGGCTGCTTGTCCCGTTTTTGACTTCATACTCCTCTTATAAAGATAATTGTGTGGTTTGCTTTATATGTACGATATTGTAACAATCTTAAATGATTGTGCAAGCTGTTAAAAACCAAATTAAATAAGGGGGCAGGACAGAATATCCCTTGCCAGAAAGCTTTTGTTGGGGATTTGCTTGAAATAAATAAAAGAAATATTATAAATTTTGCAGAGGAAAAACTGAAAATTCAACCGGCTCAAATAATGTAGCCACTTGTATTTGTATTTGTTCAGCTGACATATATATATATATATATATATATATATATATATATATATATATATATATATATATCTTTTATCTCTGTCTCTTAAACACTATATATAA
>NW_015112850.1:181311-186645 GCF_001443285.1 Poecilia latipinna
AAAAAATATATACATTTGTATTTATATGTTTATATGTCATATATATATATATATATATATATATATATATATATATATATATATATATAAACGTCCTTCATCTCTGGACCTTAAACATTCAATAGAAACGATTACAGGTTAAGCTCCAGAACATCGTTAGACACCAGAATCAGAACTTAAAAATAATAATTCCTCATAAATTCCCAAACTGATGACCCCCACTTCTGACTATAAAACCCTCCAGATGGCCAATATCCTAAGAAAATCTCCAGCATTAATATTAATGATGGTTGACTGATTTACCGCCTGTCAGCCCATGCTGATCTTACGCAACACCCGAGCAAACTCGCCGTGGGCAACAAACAGAGACGACGCTCTACAGGATGGACCGTGGAAAGTTAGACGCGTGCGGCGGGCATCCGCCGCACATTTGGACCTGTTGAGTTCCCAGATGTCCTGCGTGGGCGCAGCAGGGCTCCGGTTTGTCGGTGCGTACAGGAGCAGGTGGGGAGAGCAGACTGGTGAGACAAGAAGAGTCAACAATAACTCTCATTATGATTCAATAATGGGCGAGTCAAAGCCCTGTGGATCACTTGTTCTGGATCTTATGTTGAACTGTTAAGGCACTTGAATTGAGCAAATAACCTGGCAGGCGCCTGTTGCACCAGGGTTTAAATCTAAATGAAGAACCATTTATTAAAGCTTCTCCTTGAGCCAAACGTGAGCAGAATACTTAAAGTGAAAATAGCATCGAGTCTGTGACATTTGGTCTTTTAACGCGGCGTAGCAAACAAAAACATAACGGAGGAGTTAGGAGATATGATGTATATAATGTAGCAATTATATTTTCATTCATTTCAGGTATTTGCAGGTCAATTATAGCAAAGTTTTACTCCATTTGCCTCATCAGTTTTGGTTAGAAGTTCACAGTGGAAGGATGCAAAAGGTTCATTTTCTTATCTAATTGGATGATATTTTGAAGATCTGCTTTGTTAGTCTCCAATATTTGTTTTGTATGTACTGATTGGCAAGTTAATAAAAAGAGGATAAATATAGAAATTTGAGTTTGCAATACTTTAACACTTTACGTGTTAAAAATTTTAAAGCAATTAATCAAATGTTATTTTAGTTTATTCATCTATCGATATACAAAAAGATTCCGACTGGAACCACTGCACGGGTGCGTTTATGGTATCCCCGTAAATGTGAGGCACGAGCAACAACGCCCACTTCCCTAACGCTAACACTAGCATCCACAGACCACATTTCTAAAGAAATACTTTTTAAAAGAAGTTCCATAAATGAAACGTTTGAAAAGACAAATGAGTACAACAGTATTTTACACCAATCTGGTGGTTGAGGAACCAAAATAACAGATTAAAAGCAAAAAATATACATTTGCTGTTGAGCTCACACAAATAAAAGGGGGAAGTTAAAATGTTGCTCATTTTGTCCATATACACTTTGATTAAATCCAATTGTGATTAATTAGAAACACAACTCAATTAAACATTTTAATTGAGTCCCAGTACCAGTTCCCAATAATAAAGTATGAGAAGCTGAGGCTCCTTTGCTAAACAATTGTAAACATTCTTTATGAAAGCACACAGAATATATTAGTAGGGATTACGTACAAACTGAAATAAGAAATCAGCTGGTTTCACAGCTCAATCTGCCAGCCTGTCACCTGCGACCCTGTTGCCGTCTCTGGCTAGAGTCGCTTCACTTTTCGGCACTGACATTCGATCAGATACGCGGTAAAATTCTGGAACCGTGTGTTACAGATAAGGACTGCAGTGAAAATACCCAGCTATTTTCTGCCAAAGCATTTAATCCAAATGATCTCTGCCAAGGATTTCCTATCAGTCCAACACCTGTCAGTTTGGCCCGGGCCCTCGGCCAAGCACTTCCATAAATTATCTGACCTGCACAAGCCAGGAAACTTGGGATTCAAAATGTTTCGGAAGAACTCTGGGATAAACAAATAAATCCCTACATTAAAAAGACATCACCCGACTCCATTCTGCAAACAAAGCAGTCTCTGAACATGGTTGCAACAGCTTTCAAGAAGATTGAAATCTCTCCTGTGAAAGAAACACGATGGAGAGAACGACGGAAAAGCGAGGGCGGCGACATGAAATGGGGGAAGTAAGAAAATGAGGAGAACTGAGCTCGTCTCTACTGTAAAAGGCGAGAAAATCCTCCGTCTTAAGAAGAAAATCCTTGTGCGGCGAGATTTCATCTCGGCGAGATAGTGAGCAATTTTAAATATGATCGGCTCCCGTGTGCTGGAAGCTCCTCAAAGGAGCGACGGCAAAGCCACAGCGACAGACGGGGAAAGGGAGAGAGGGGTGAAGGACGGGGGAGGCAAGGAAGAGACGGGGAAACGGGGACGACGAGGCAGAGATTTCAGAGGTCTGAACCTCGTCTTTGCACGAACAATGTTCCTGAAAGACTGCATAAAGATACGCAGATATGTCAGATCAAAAATATTTCATTTAAATAAAATCTGGATAAAAAGGGAGCTGTGCTAGGGAAGGAAGTATCACAGTTAAAGATGAAAAACTGCAATTACTGATATGCTTTGTGTCAAGGTCAGCGTTGTTACTGTTCTGTCTCAATTCCAGATCGTCAGAATAACTAAATGAGCTGTACTCACATTTCATTCAATCCTTCGTCGACTTCAGTAACTTGCAGAAGAATTCATACCCCTTGAATTTTTTTTATGCTGTAACCACATTTTTGCAGCAAAATTTTGAATAAAATTGCATTTTATTAAACAGACTTACAAACTATTTCAGTATAGTGTTACTGAAAAATATCTTACACCTTTTATACATCTGGAAACTAAAATTGTTGCAATTTTTTCTTACCGAAATACCTCAAGCTCAGTCTGAATGAATAGAGAGCATCGTTCCACCAACTCTGACCAGCCTACTTATGAAAAGCATCGTAACGGCATGATGCTGCCACCACCATGTTTCACCTTTTGGAGAGTGCATTTAGGGTGACGAGCATCAGCATGTTGGCTGCTTTTGTGGTTGGGGTTTCTCCTTGGCCAGCCTGTCAGTTCAGCTGATTTAAATGCCAGATGCTTTTCCTTGAACTGTGTCGTGGTTTCCTTCGTGTTTCACACCTTATAATCTGGGAGACTCGGTTCCACTGGGGACCAGAACTGCAACATTTGTTACATTTTCAGCGGGTGCGGTTCGCTTTCACACTGCAGTGTCAAACAATCCAAGCTCTTTAGAAAAACCCGTTACCCTCCTCGCCTGTGGAGGCGCTGCCCCAAGAACTACTGAAGGAAACAACACAAAAACCCCTTTAGAAGACACCGAGCACAACTTCCTTCTTTAACAAAACTTAACAAAAGAAAGGAGTGGTGTTATTTTAGCGGTTGAAGAATTTGTCTTTGGTAAAAGACAATGGTTGCGTGTTTGTTTAGGTTGTATTTATCCAGAATCCCCTGAATCTCGGTTTGGATTGCGTTCACATCTCCATAAACCAATCAGACTTTCCAGACAAATCAAGTAGAGTTGGATTAAGGTGGATTAAACAGGGTTGGTGTGAAGGCACGCTGATGATGCTGGTTCACTAATGTTCTCTAAAAACACTGAGGCCTTCACAGAACACCTGGATTTATACAGAGATTATAACACATACAAATGCATAACATTCACTAAATATGTTCCTTGTTAAAACAGCTGTCACATTTTCAGAAAAAAAATAGATGTATTTGTTTCCCTCAGTTTACATCCATTGTTTTTATGTTGGTTTGCATATCTAAAATTCCAATAGTTTGTGGTTTAATAGACAAAATGTCATAAAATTCAAGGGGTATGAAAACTTTTTGAAGGTACATTTCACTCCTGAATACTGGCATGTAATGCCTAAACTAGACAGTGCAGTGCACAGGTGACATTATACACCAACAGAAACTCACACTGCAGCAGAAAGAAAAAGGATTATATCAGATTATTGTGTTCAAGCCTTTAAAAGAAGAGATTAGAGTCTCATTTTATACAAAGCTACACCTGAAAAAAAAAAAGAAAGAGGTTTTCAATCACGACAAGAACTGATTTGTAACCTTTCGCAGAGGGATAGGAACCTGTCAGATAATGTTCCTCAAGGCCCACTAGTCAGAGTGTTCCCCTCTTTGCACCTGCGGGGAGGATGAACCTTTACGAATTTTACAACTGTCAAAGCATTTTTGTTGTCTTGCTAAGCTTCCAGCAGTGGTAAGATACATTGTTTTCTCACACAACATTTAAAAAGCTTGTATTTCCTGGACAAATGCTGGATTAAAATGAGAACATTGTGATTAGTTCAGATGATTGGTCAGGAGGGTCCTTGAAGCCCTGAAATGTGAATCTTAATTTTCCATCCTGAAGATTTTGTTTACTCACACAATTTAAGATCTCCACTTATCGCTGCAGTATGTAACTTATAAAAAGAATAAAAATTGTTAAAATTATCATGATGTCATGACAGTATAATACAGATATATCTGCCCCTCACTTACTTTTTGCTAAGCGACAGCTGGTTCACCACAACATAGCGCACCACAAATGCTAAGCTAATTATTCACTAGGTATCCATTTATCCACCATCATGGTGCTTTCTTGTAACAGTAAGTTGTTTTTCTTTCCATTGGCATATTTAGAAGTTTACAAGAAGTTGATTGACAGCGTTAAGACCCTCCTCCTGGCTCTGATTGGTTGTTTTTGACAGGAAGCACTACATTTCTGTAGATGACAATAGTCAAAGGCAGTAAAGCTTTGAACTGCCTTCTTACTGAAATGTGCTATACAAATAAACTCAATTTGCTTTATCAAGCTTGGAGGACACATCTAACAGTGATCCAGCAGATTCTCAGGTTATTAATTTTTGGGGGTTGTTGATGCTGAGTTTGGGCACCGATCCATCCTCTTTAAACGGTCAGATTCCTTAACCTGCTGCTTCTCCGATCCATTTTTTCATTTCCCAGACTTGGCGTTTTAGGTGGACGCCTATGCTTTGGCAGCTTTGGAGTTGTGCCACACTAAACTTAAAAGTTCTCCGTTACGTGATCAAAGTTGCACATTTTGAAGTTGTCTTTCGGTTCCTTTTGGGCTGAACTTTGCCTTTAGGAAAGCAGCTAAGTAGCGCCATCCCAGGGGAGCTACGGCACCATCGACAGGCTCCAACCCGAATGCAGCTGAAATTAAAATTCTAAGCTTGTTTTCAGATGTAGCGGATCAAAACAGTGCGAAGCTGCTTTTTCACCGTGAAAGGCACAACATACCAGATGGTGATGTCTTCTGCACTGACGTTCTCATTCCCCCCCCCCCCCCC
>NW_015112850.1:189741-198370 GCF_001443285.1 Poecilia latipinna
TATTTTTTCTGCCCTGAGGTTCCAACCCCCCCCCCCCCCCAAAAAAAATACTTATGCACCCAAGATAAGTGCATTATGGTGACAATGCACTTTCCCTTCCCTATTCCTTAAATTATGAAGCAAGCATAGAATAAGCCTTTCCTCTGAAATATAACTTGACAGCAGAAGCAGTGAGAAGACTTATCTGATTGATTTTTTTTTTTTTTTTTTTTTTTAAAAAGGCGCCTCTGCAAATGAAAAGTTGACGTTTTTTTAATCTTTAACATCGGCCTATAAAACTCTTCGACAAATTCAGACACTTATCCTTCGAGACTGAATCAAACCGTTTCTGTGTTTGTAAGCATTTCTGTCTCATTCTTTAAGCCTCAAGTCTTGCTAAATTCATCATTGTGGAGTTTAATGTATGGACTGTAATCTCTTTCTCGCCAAGAGTAAAAAACCCAAAATGAGTTATATCTTAGATTTACATAAAGAATATTTTTTCCCCCGCAATCAATCACTTGCTATGAAACAGGAACATCTTAAAAAGAAATCCTAAACTGTTTTAATGCAGCATTTCTAGGGAATTACATAGGAAAAGGAAAACTTTTCTAATTTGATTGGACATTGCAATTACAATGCCCAATCAATATGCAATAGGCTCACAGCAAACACACAAAATCTTAAGTATTTATGGTCTAGTTTCTTCTGCAAATATCTTGGTCCACTTGAAATAAAAAAAGTAACTTTTCAGCAAGATACAGGAGCTTGTTTTAAGTCAATACGTCTTCAATATTGATGAAAACATACCATTTCCATTGGCAGATTATTGCACTTGTAACATGGAAAAAATGTCTTTTTATAAATGAAATCATCTCCCAAAGAAACAAGTAGTTTTTCATCAATATTAAAGATTTATTGACCTAAAACAAGCTTCCATATCTTGCAGAAAAGTTACTTGTAAGTTAGTTTTGTCTTATTTCAAGTGTACCAAGATATCTGGACAATAAACTAAACCAAAAATTCTCTAAGATCTTATGCTTTTACAGTACCTCCACACAACAATTCTTGCAAAAGGTAAGCTAGGTCACGTAGCTTTGCAATGAAACATGGAGTTGTGTCTGAGCTACGTAAACAGCAAATATATTTACAGAACCAAAGTTGCTATAATTGAAGGAATAAAGCACTGCAGCCCTTTTTCCTCTCTTCACAAACTTAAGTTTCACAAACCGAGAGTCCCTTTGGCAGAAAGCAGCCAGAGCTCATAATCAGAACTGATTACGACCTCCGCTATGAAGTGGGAGGAACCACAAAGCTGACAAGGACGACTTGGAGTTCTTAATGCTCTCGCATATTAAAACAGAGCCGCTTCTGATTTTAGTAATGTTTCTGTCACAACAGTGGAATTAGAATAAATGGCCGCCCTTTTGTGAGTCACATCCTACAATACTGGTTTCCTCGGCACTTTGCGTTAATTTGCCTCATCAGGCTCAATTTCAGTACGGTGCAGCAGAATGAAAAAGAATGAGCAAAGTCTGAGCAAAAAAAATAAATAAATTTGGGTTACTGGAGTTTAAGAGAAGAAAGAATTGATCTTTTATTTTCCAGTTGTGTTTTTGAACAAAGGAATCTTTTCACTTCTTTTAAAGTGTCTGGAGGTTTTGCATAAGTCAAGATGAAATGAGCCAAACTGCAGTAACTACGTAGATACACAAGGTGTGACTAAGTTATGTATGACACTAATACGGCGACGTAAATCTAAGCATTTATTTTCAAAACTAAATTCTAATTAAAATACTATAGCTATTTATATTATGAAAATCTTTCAGTGTCAAGTTTTTCTTAAAAAAGAATTGAAAGTACTTTTTTTTTATAAAAAAAATTTCAAACCAACCTCCTTACTACTTACTACTTTAGAAATCCACATTTTACTGCAATTACAGCTCCACCAGAGAGATTGTAAATGTTCTGGAAAACAGCAGTTTTCAATTTCTGCTGTGGGTTCTCTAATGAATTTAAAGTCTGGGCTTTGACTAGGCCATCCAAAAGAAAAACATTGAAATATGAAACCGTTCAAGGCGTGTGAATGAGAAATGCACCGATTGCCAGTCTGTAAAAGGCAAGTAGGGACCAGTGGCTGATTTTCAGACATGTGCAGAAGTATTTAAGACGGATCGATAAGATCGGTTTCACAGGTAGGTGTCAGTTGATCACCCAAAATTAAGTAAATTGGTGCCCATTTAACTGTGTGAAAACTTTTAAAAGGAATCATACTTCTGCTTAAACCAACCAGCCATGTGCTTCGTTTGCTTTGCGAGTGTCTCTTTAAACAAGAGATCTTTACTTTCTTATTAATAAATCCTGAAGAGGCGAGTGGCCTGAAGTGTTGGAACCGAGCCTGAAAAGACACAGAGCAGCATTTTACTCCTGCCTCAGGCGGAAGCGTGCGATAGTGGTGATTACACTTGTAAACCCATGCTATAAACCGCAGCGTACCACTATCTGGTGCACAAATATAAATGAGGCTACACGGTTAAACTGCACACGTATGACGCATCAAAGCCAGTTATAAAATATCAAAAATGCCAGTGGCAGTACTGAGAAATTATAGATCAGTACTCTGAAAATCAAATGCAGTCAGCAGGACTGAGATGACACAAAAGGAAACATTTGAAGGCTACGGGGGGTGGGTGGGGGGGAGTGGATCTGTGCAGCGTTTGAGTTATTTTACTGTGAACTGACCGGCTGCTGAATGGCCATGTAATCCTCCGCTGAAATCAAGACTCACTTCAGTTGTGGTAAAGCTGAAATTAAGAGCCACGGGAGGCTTGCTCAGGGCCCAAATGTGAAAATTACACACACACACACACCTGAAAGACATTCCGTATTAACTTAATGGCTGCACACTGTGAATTATCTACAGGCCATCCCTCTCAATGTTACCAGGGTTACGGCAGTCCTGACATTTTTATTTTTTTCTCCGCGCACTGCTGTAGTTTCCACTGTGTGCCGCTGAAGCTTTACACTGCAACAATTTCTAACAGGAAAAGAATGAATAGAGGTATATTGTTGGCTCAGGACTGCAAAATTACAACTTCATATTGACTTTCATGCTCAATCTTTGCAGCTTTATGTGCAGAGAAGTCTGCAATGCTTTCAGCAAAGAATCTGGATGAAAGAGACAAAAAAAAAAGGGGAGAGTATGGTGGAACTGTTGTTCTCCTGTTAACAGGTCTGCAGGCTTTCCCCGAACTGCAAGGTGAAACGCAGGTCATCTGCACCTTTAAATTTTGGCTGAGCATCACACATCGTAGACTATTAATTGCAAATGTGAGGCGACAAGAAATCTCCAGAGATTTCTCAGCTGCTGTGCATCTCAGAAAGAGAGCAGATGACTGCGTCTCAGGGCTCGACGGAAACAGCTGCCTGGTTCCTTGTGAAAGCTGAACTCTGGGGTTTGAACAAGTGGAATGACCTACATGTACCCGTGACTCAAACCGTTAGCCAAAGATCAGCAGGATACCTTCATTTACAAATACGGTCGAGACCAACAGTCTTCATACAACGGACAGAGATGGATTGAATGTTATTTTCATTCAACCAAGAAGTTGTTTTCTCAGAGGAAATGACAGCCATCTAAAAATAAACTAAGAAAAATGTAGATGGGGAAACATTCAAGGAAGAAACTTGTATGAGTTACAGTAACATTTATGTTACTGTAAAGCGCAGAGACTTGCTGGTCACCACTTCACTGTTCACATTTTTGCAGGTTAGAACATTTTATACTCTACCTTTTTTTGGGGGGGTACAAAAAGTCCCCATCTGTCACCGGACACCAATTTGTACCTTCCTTTGGATTTTTTCCCCCATTAAATTGCCAAAGGGACAAACTGACCTGTTGAGTGAACTTCAGTAATCACCAGGAAGGCTCAACATGTTACAGCAAAGTTCCTGTGTTTTATCCCTGTGAGCGTTTAACCTTGGTCTTTTATGGAACATGACGGCGTTGGGAACGCTAATCTGTTTCATACTCACTTCTAACGCTGTTGCAGTAAACGATCACGTAATTAAAATGATGAGGGCAAGTTTTTAATAGAAACTTCAGAATCCATTTTATGCATTTGGATGCGTTTTTTTCCCCCTGCCATTTTTATTTATCATGTTTTATTTTGTATATTTAAAATATCTTCCAGTTCCAAGTTAACTAGTCTTTAAGAAGGCAAACTGGCATCGTTAGATTTGTTGGAAACTGTCTCAAAAAGACAATGTACTTACATCACACTTAGGTGGATATATATTATAAAATTTTAATCGCTTGTGGTTATATTTGTACTAATGTTTAACACATTAACACAAATGTGTTCATTAGTTGAGTAGTTTGTCAACTACTAAGCCACTTCCCAATGAGGATCAACAAAGTATATTTTATAATCATCATTTATCACATTAACTTCTGGGACAAATTATCATCCAGCATAACTGTCATAACAAGAGAGATTCAACGTCATACACATGGTGTGACGTTGCCTCTGCTAATGGTACAAATAACTAAGAACTGCTTATATTTGGTGAATTGATCTCCTGTGGCGGAAAATTACTACAAGTTAACATCTGCTGATCATGTTATATTAAATGCTTGTGAACTCTCACCAAAATAACTTGTTTGGGCTACACACACACACACACACACAAGTTCTTTTTGCTGCAGCTGCATGAGAACCAGACCGTCTCTCCCATGTTTTGGATTCCTTACCTTGGTGTAAACCTATGTGTTGACTGCCTAGAGGAGCTTTTCATTCAGAACTTCATTATTGACCTTCTAACAAGCTCTCTGTATTGTGCATAATATATGAATGAACCTGACTGAGTGATTTCATCTAATAATGCTTGGTAGCAGCTTTTTTTTCCACAACAGAACTGCTACCACTTGACTGCATATGAATTTAAAATGTTCTTCCAATGATGTAAGCTGAGCTACAGGCAATTGCAAAAAAGTAAAAAACAAGATCAAAAAGTCACATCTGCAAAAAGGTTCAACGTAAAAAAAAAAAACACCGATTTCCTTCAGCTTTAAGAGTTTCAAAGCAACCGAATCTTTTCTCTGTCATGAACTGAACAATGCCGATGAGCTCAGTGTGCATGGAATCTGAAGAAGTCTGCATGGAGGTTGGCATGCAAATGATCCCTTGCAGACAGTGTGTCTTTGCTGGCTTGGGAAAAAAACAACACACAGGGATCAAAAACACTTGTAGTGGCTAGAAGCAGCGAGCCGTGTGGGATTCATTCAGAGGGATGCAAGGACTGAATTAAAACACACACACACACACACACACACACACACACACGGAAACCAGTGTGTCCTCACCAGCTGTTGGAGAGGGAGAGCTTTAAGACGCCATAGGCTGAAACCCAAAAGAGCAGATTATGAGGAAACAGGAAGAAATAGGTTAAAAAGGGGGAGTTGGAAGGGGATTGCTTTCATTACCAAACTGGAACATGTTAAAAGCCTGGCGACGGCGGTGATTCCATGTCAATCCATCACACAGAACACGGGCCATTGCCTTCAATACAACACAAGTAAAAGTTGCTCTCTACGTGCGTCGTGCAGCAAATGGCATCATCAGAAGAGAATGCACTGCTGTGTTTGCAAAAGAACAGCCCAGAATGTTCATATCATCTCCCAAACAGCTGAATGCAGATTGCAGACCCAGCAGGAGCAGCTACATGGCGTGGCCCTGCGAGAGGACGGCGCCGCATTCGGAAGCAGAGTCGAACTGCACTCCCCTGCTGTCAAACGATTGCAGCAATATCCTTCTGAATCAGCGTTGCTTATACGTGGGCCGCTCGGCACAGACAGAGAGAGAGAAAAAAAAAAAACACACATTAACATCCAGGGTTTTATTGGGACTGGAGATTATTTGAGGCAATTACAAGATGGAACTATTCTTGCCAAGAACATTTCGAGCAGACACAGCCCTAAGCTTTTCTCCGCACAAGCAGTTGGCAGCGTCGTAATGTGGGGCAGTTAGCTTAATCTACAACACCCGGTAAACACACTTTATTCATAGCAAGGCGATAAAAGAAACAAATAGGATAGAGGATTATTATTCTTTTTGATGTTCCTGATCAGATCTCAAGCTGACATTTGAGTTTCTTGGCCGTCTAAGACAGCTCATCTGTGGGGGCCAACTAATCAAGGTATTTAAAGGAATTTTTGCCTTTTATGCAATTCAAACAGATTAATGGAAATACTGTGGAGTAAATGTTGGCGCTTGATTAGTTGAATGCCACAGGAGCTTGAATTAATACAATCCCCAAAGTCGACCATGGTATGGCTTTATGGCCGTTTAATCTCTTGACTCAACAAAGTCCAGAAAAGGTCAGAAACGTTGGATAAAAGCTGAGAAAAATGTTGTTGAGGAAGCATGGCAAGAGTAAGAGGGGACGGGGGGAGAGGGAGAGAGAAGTGTAATGCAATGTTTTGTTACACTTTAAAGAGTGACCTGGAGAGGAAATCAAGACAGGAAAGATAATCAAAAGAAGCCAGTGAGATACAAAATGATAAAGAAGCAGGTGGGTTGATTTGGGGTGAGAGTCCTACGCCCCATTCAGATTATAATTCCACAAACATTACTGATCACCTTGTCTTTTGTCCGATGTTTCTCAGATCAAAACTGCTGCATCATGTGGTGCCTCCAGTCTGTGCACAGCCATCTTTTGCATCATGCTGAGTTACCCTGGTTCCACAACCCAGTTTAACTCCTTACAGTTCCCAGTGGTTACAGGTTATTGACTAATCTAAACAAAAAGGGAAGAGAGTTAGATTTTAGCGGTTGTAGGATTTATCTTTGTCGATTTTCCTGCTAGTGCTAGACCCTCACATTTGTTTGAACGAACTGGACTTTCTAGGCAAACAGATTGAAGCGGACTAATAAGGGCTGGAGTGAACGCACCCCGAGTGTCTAATCATAATGCCATCCTTTGGAAATTTTCTTGGCATGTCTCACTCAGAGGGGAAAGTGATCCAAACTATATACAATCAATTGAATCAGGATATATCTGGTAAGGCTAGTCTACCAGATCAAATGTACCTTTTGAAAACAACAACCTACACGTGCTTTTAATTAAGCCCATATTTGTGTATTAAATTTTATTTCATTGCCCCGCTGTAATATTTTAATCTTAAATATGTTTGTTAACTCCAAGCAAAATAATATATATATACACACACACAAGCCTAGAATATCTTGTCTGCATGTATTTAACATGTTTCACTTAGTGAATTTGATTATTACAACAAATCAACTTTTCAATCATTCCTATTTTTTTTTTTTTTTTTTTTTTTTTTTTTATTAATGACTTCTGACCCAAAGTGAGCTGAAGGACATTACAGGGGAGATGAATGTCTACGTTGCCATGACACAAACTCAGAAAAGCAAAAGACAATAGTCTGAAGGGCTGACTGGGGTGAAAGTACTGGAAATTGTACATCATCTGAGTAACATTTTGTTTCACAATTTATCAAGTTTATATTGATTACTACTTTACTTATGATGTGATATCCTTCATAACTTTGTTAATTTGCCTTCTTGTCTTATTTTCTATGCCTATAACAATCAGGTAAAAATGTCTGACAATAGCTTAAGGAATGATAATATCAAGAAAGACATGCTTAAACTGACTTTTAGATGTTATTTTCACAACTCTTATATACCAGCCAATCTGCAAGCTGCTTTCAGTGACAAGACTACAAATACTCCACATGCATCTTATAGATTGTTAAAAAAAAAATAAAATTATGATATGAAAACCAGCGAGCAAGACTCATAGTTAGACAAGCATCATCGAGCATCTCTGCCGGAAATTTCAATTAAATCAGCCAAACACTGCAAACATACTGCTAGTGTGGAGCTAGTGCAATAAGCCAAGTCTCACAATCCCTCAAGAGAGCCATCCACATCGCTCTCCACTGCAAAATGCTCTGGGACAAACTGGGCCCCCGGGGGACGTCGATTTCTTCCTTCGAAAAAGGAACACAGAGGAATCACTTCCTGGGATGAGAGACTGTTCCCCCAACTCCCTCTGGGAATCCTTCTTTCCCATCCCTACATATACCTGTCACTCAGTCTCCTTCTTCTTCTTTTTGTTTTATGGCAGTTGGCAAACAACTTATAGGTGCATTACCGCCACCTTCCAGTCTCCTTCCTCTATCAACTCAGTGGTTTAAAAATCTACTGACAGCGGCTCAGAAAGGCAAAAGCAACTAATCCATCAGCAAAAAGCTATATATATGTATAAATAGATAAAACTGCAGAGCAAATAAAAACTTACAGAGATTGTAGGACAACTACAACCCGGAGGCAGGGGTGAGAAATGGCAACAGAACCAGACAAGCTAATCAGAGGCAAATGGGGAACAGCTGGGGCAGAATGCAGGCAGAGGATAATCAGCTAATGGGGAACAGCTGTGAAGAAGAGCAAACTGAGGAAAGGTGTGAGAAGACTTAAGAAACTCCAAAAATATAAAGGGGAAAGGCCAGTAACCCAAGAGAAATAGATACAAATGTACAAGGAAGAAAATAAGAATAAACCAAGAAACTAAATAAAAAGAAATTAACCTTTATGGCAAGACGTTTCGAACAATAATGAGT
>NW_015112850.1:201564-202879 GCF_001443285.1 Poecilia latipinna
GGAACAGCTGGGGCAGAATGCAGGCAGAGGATAATCAGCTAATGGGGAACAGCTGTGAAGAAGAGCAAACTGAGGAAAGGTGTGAGAAGACTTAAGAAACTCCAAAAATATAAAGGGGAAAGGCCAGTAACCCAAGAGAAATAGATACAAATGTACAAGGAAGAAAATAAGAATAAACCAAGAAACTAAATAAAAAGAAATTAACCTTTATGGCAAGACGTTTCGAACAATAATGAGTGGAAGAGAAGCTGAAGAGAACATGGAAATGTTCAAAAATAAATAAATAGTGTTATTGATAAATAATTAAGAAATACTCATGAAATAAAAAACAAAATAAATAGGAATTTGTTTTTACTTACTTATTTATCCTAAACTGATAAATGATCAAAATACAAACAGACTGTCAGGAAGCACTACATGTTTTCTCTAATCTTTCTTCCTTGTTTTACTTCTAGAGTGTGTAAATGGACATTCTGTGTCGACATCCTGATGAAATGTTTGCTACCTTGTGGGTGCGTCCTTTGTGGCAGCCATCTTGAGTCTCTTCTAAAGAAGAGGCCCACCTCAAACCCGGTTGTTTTATAGAAAGTACGGTGGTAAGAGCTGGAGTTTGATTGGTTGAAACAAAAAGTAATTAAAAGAATAAAACGACTTGAAAATTGTGCCTTTGCCTTTGTTTTTCCCCTACTCTGGAAGGCTGAGGTGATTGGCCGAAGGAGGGTTTGCTCAGTGGAAATTTTCTTTTTTTGCTTCCTCAAAGGATAGATGAATGCAACTATTTAAGAATGTCCTGGTGAGGGGAGGTAAAGATGCGCCACCCAATGATCTTACTTCATTTATCAGCACAGTGCTTGTAAAACAACAGACTGTAGGTTGGATACTCAAACATTTAGGCTGGCTAACATATTTCAGTTTCCAATGGTATAGTGCTTAAGTTCATTGTGACAAAAATGTATAATATTTTCAGTAACATTTATATTTACTTAAAAAAAAAATTCAGGTGGTCATCCAATATTTTTTATATAATAACCCCACTCTTACCATGTGAAAAACATTTACGCAGCATTTATTCATTTAATTTTAAAATATCCTCAGCTGAAAGAAACTATTAATCCACTGACCTGATTTTATGTAATAGCTGGATGTGAATTTGAACTGTGCGACTATGAACACACCTCATGTTTTTGTCTTTTGACACATATTATTTATACTTAAAAAGGCGTCTCTTTTAAGTTCTTAACAATAATGTTCCCTAAAGTCAGAATTCCAGTTGGGAAAGTTAGTGATCACAGAGCAGACCTGAGTTTAGCTTCCA
>NW_015112850.1:208081-214159 GCF_001443285.1 Poecilia latipinna
TTGTACTTCGTTACTTCCCACCACTGGAAAAAAATATATTTTCTCTGACTTGTACTGCTAATAATAGTTAGCTCACCCACAATTAGCAAATTCCACTGCAAAACTCTGTATCCATTCATCAAAATAACAGTAAATAAATGTTGCAGACATATATTATTATGATTTCCACACAAGTTGAAAACACTATTTCTCCCAGTGAAAAAGTTTTCAGACAAACTTATAGACAAGAAACGGGCGAAAGATGAAATCCAGTAATGCTAAGCCTTCTTCCTATCTGTTCATCTCTCTCTCTTTACTTCCTTGCGTAGAAATCTAAAGCTGTGAAATCACCCATCATTTACCCAGCAGGAACCACATGCACGGGACTAACACTAATATCGGGCTTGCAATTTTACGCAGGCATGGACCCGCACACCTGCATTACACGTATCAATTCGCATCACTTCGTAACTGTTAAGGCGCTTGCGGGTTTCCGTGGTGACCTCTGGATGTGAATGCAGCGAAGTCGGCTGAACGAGCAGAAGTAACTCAGGCAGCACCTGGGCACAAACGGAGCACCACCCTGCAGCAGCAGCAGCAGCTCAGACAGGGCCTGCTGGAAGTGAGGTTTTGAAGTGGGGCAACTACCAGAATAAGAGGATTACAGTGTTTAAGGCACATAAGATGAAGGGGAGTTTGCACAGATACCATAGCAACAACCAAGGACATGCATTTGAATTTACTTGTCAAAGAAGGGATGGGAGAAAAAAAAGGGCTAAGGTTGTCTTTGTTTTTTGTTCATCAGCAGTCAAGTTTAACAGGATTATGTGGATTCTAATGCAGACTGAGCTTCAATTATTCTACAAACGACACGCCGGGAGTCCTTGGAGTAATTACCTACATCCATGTTTGCAAAAATCTACTGCAGTAGATGTCGGTCAGTGGCTGAGAAAAAAAAAACCCTTCATAACCACTGCAGCGCTGACCTCTGTGCTGCAAAGCTCTGCAGCAACAGGAATTGATTTAATCACAATCACAAAAATTGAACAGCACACGAAGCACAGAGCTCCGTATACAAGACGTCGACTCTAAAAACAGAGATCGCTCATGGACTGAAGATGGACTCCAATTCTTATCTCTTAAAAAAACTCAAACCGGCTGAATTCCAGTCACCAGAATCTCTCAGAGTGAGATGGGTTCATTATCATGGTCTGGGAACTTCTTGCCAAGAACATTTTGCAGTAGGAGGCAGGAAAAGCAGCCGGCGTCCACCGTCGCCCTGTCCCAGCTGGGCAGAGCTCCTGGCATTCAGAGTCCACAGAGGACCTCTGCAGCGCAAGCCCTGCACATCAAAAACCGTCCCACACATAAAGCCTGGCATTGATGAATGAGCTGGCACCTCCTTCAGCACATTCATGTTGCGACAGTGTCCCTTTATTCCCACTGCCAGCTCTTAGGTACGAGAGAAAAACATCTTCCTGTCTTCATTTGACAGGCCTCTTCATGAGGCCGTCTCACATGACCCCCTGCATAAATTAGGTGCTTGACCACAACGCGGTCAAACACCTAATTGTGCATGTTAATTGTGCGTGTTAGATTTTGATATTTGATCATATTTGATGTGGGTTTTTTAAGGCTTTTTGCCAGGACCTTGGTCTGTCTGAGTTCTTTTGGGGTTTGTTTGTTTCTGTGTTCCTTACTTTCTTATTTTTTGTCATGATCCGTGTTTCTGTGTATTTAATTTTAAGGGTTTTCTGTGTTCAGTTTCTGTCCTGTGAGTCTCTGTTGTCTCTGCGTCTTCCCCGTTGATTGCTTCCTAGGTGTGTCTAGTTACCTGATTACCCTCCCTGTGTATTTAAACCCACCTGTTGTCTTTGTCTTTTGTCGGGTCCTTGTCTATGATAGTTTGTCTGCTGGCACAGTTGAACTGTTGAGTCCTGTGTCGGCATTAGCTTGTTGCGTCAGTTTTTGTTTAATTCAGTTGCTACCGGTGCTGAGCCTGTTTCCGCTCCGCTCTGCTGTGCTGCCTGAGATCTGGACTGTTTTTGAGCTACACTCTTCATTAAATTCATCATTTTCTTCAACAACCTGCGTCTCTCCTCACCACCACCAACCACTCCACATGACATTTTTATTAGATCAGTGTTTTTTTTCTATTTTTTACTTTAGCTCAGCTTAGTGGTTCTAGTTTATGTTAATGTCTCGTGTCTAATTATTCTTTCTCACTCTAGTTTAATTATGCCTAAGTTTAGTTATTCCTTAATGTTAGATTCATTTCACTGTAGTTCCCCTGGTGTGACTCCATGACACCTTCAATTTGGCTCGTGTGGATTTGATTAAGAACTTTTGTCATTTCTGTACAGTAAAACTACTGGCCTATAAATCAATAAACAGGTGTATATAAAAATATCATCCATGTTTGTCCCATATTTGTATGGCATTAAGAGGATGACCAGTACTTGTGTTTTTCCATTTAGAGCGCTGGTTTACACAGTAAATTCCATGTGGGTGAAATTTAGCAGATACTCTGACGTCCCGTTCTCCTGAATGCAGCACGGAGCTGACGGAAACACTGAAGAGAAGAAGAATTCAGATTGATACAGCTGCACTTGTATCCATGTTTAATGTGGCAGAGCACAGTTTTTGACAAGTAGTTCAAACTGGTGGTGTTATACAAATCACTGGTTTTTCCTTTTGTTTGGATGTTTTCTTGTTGTTTTGTTTTATTTTTGCAAGACTTAGCAACTATGATACAAGAAACAAAATGGCTGCTGTTATAATCAAAATTTGAACTGAAATTTTTCGCCATTCTGATTGGCTGCTGTTGGGCCGCCCAAATTTAAATTGAATGATGGTCGTATTTGTCTTAGACCTGTAAAACCTTCTGTTCACGTGGCTCTTTCTGTTCTGTGGGAAACTAATAATTCAGAGATGTCCAAAAGTGACGATAAAATCATTTTTGGCGAATGCAGCCTATACCTTATTTGATGTGGCAGGGAGGTACGGGACCTGAATAGTGGATCGATAGGGGGAACACTGGCCCAAAAATGGTTGACGACACAGCTCTACACAACGGCTGCAATCCTATGAGGCAGTTTCATATGTTGACCAGGTTTGTTTGCATAAAGATCAAGAAAGTCTGACACCAAATAAGGGATTTCCATTGGAGTCTTGAGGAGACACATCGGGCTTGGTGAGAACAGAGCTGTCCATTTGCATCAACATCATCCAAAAATAATGAGTAAAAACAGGCATAAACTAAGTCTGTGCTGACAGATTCTTTTTTTTTTATATGAAGCACTTTATGCAAAGTTAAACTAAATGGCTGTACGCCTGTCATAACCAAAATTAAAATAAAAAAAAGCATTTCTTTGAATGCTCTCCTCATAGCTCATTAAACTAAGAAAACAGTCAAAACATTGAGAAAGCCTGATCTCATTAATCCCTTAAAGTCTAATTTATTTGGCTACTTGCTATGATTTTCTCACCTAAAGCCTCTGAAATGACTGATGCTCTCTGCCACCTTTCTCGCCCAAATTGCGCCTCCTGTGAATGTCCGGGAAAGATGAACGGCGCAGCAGGAGAGCAAACATCAATGAAGCGAAGAGAAAGACCTTCAGTTTCTCTAATTAGGTTCGACATCCTGAATCCGAACACATTCACACCTACAGGGAATTTTTTTTTTTTTTTTTTTCCATTTTATTCCAGTCAGTAAATGCTTGGCCGGCCTGCATCTCGGCGTCATTATAGAATACGTGATTTAATTGTAAATACTTCCTGCTCTTTGAGGCACAGCACAGTATTTTTACCCCGTTAACAGATTTTGTGTCTTCTTTTCATCTTTGCTCATTTAGAAAGCTGAAGTAAACAGGTTGTTGAGATTTCCATCTTTGCTCTACCTGTGGCTTCAGATGAGTCATCCCTGTCGGCATCACATATTGTCTGAGGGATTTCATTATCTTGAAAAGCACCAATGCAGATGAATGGTTTCACTAATAATGCCGTTTTTGTTTTGCATTTTTATTTAATTCAGCAGGAGACGTTATTGTTTCCCGATGTGACAAGGTCTATTTTGGGAGCACTTCAGTTTCCTCAACGGTTTCGTCGAGTATCAGGGAAGTCAACGCAAGACGATGACAGGCAATAAATGTGACATAAACTTCTACATATGGAAAAGCAATCAACTATAAGTTTCTGCTTGCTGAAAGCAATAGTTTGTCAATTTTAAAGCTTTCCCAGTGTTTCACTTTTGTTGGAATCTTTAGCTTAACAGGGTTTTGATTGTAAGTCAGAAAAACACATGAATTTTCCAAATACGGAGAAGCAGCATTCAGCTTTATGTGCCACAAATCTGGAACAAACTTCCAGAAAACGGCGAAACACTGAGTTCTTTTAAATCAAGAATAAAAACCCACCTGTTTAGAGTCGCCTTTGAAGCATAATAAATGGAACATTGACCATTATATTCAATCTGTAATGATGATTTTAATGGTGGCAGTCAACAATGTAAAGTTTGTTACTGGTTTCACAAACTGACGACTTTATAATGTTTACATGACTTTTTTTCACCCTTTTGTTTTATGCAATTTGAGCTTCCTTGTTGCTAAAATGTGTTAAACCTGATTGATTGATTGATTCACTCATTGATACAACAAGTAAATAATGGTGCTGTTTAAAAACAATTCCAGCCTCACATAACAAGTCTAAGTCCAATCTTTACAGGTCAGGCATAAGGTCAGTCTAAAGTCTTGGTTTTCTGACTTGAATCTGACTCAAACCCGAGTCTGAAGCTTGAGCCACTATCATGTAAGTTCAGTTCATTTTCTAATTTTATTATTTGGCTGTTAACAAGTACACTGTAAAAAGAAAAAAAAAAAGAAAAAACTCTAATTTACGGTAAAATACCGGCAGTTGTGGTTGCCTTCTGATAATAGAGATCTTAGTATCTCTAAACAGACGCTGCCTGCTCTACAGATGATAGAAGAGATTTCGAAACGAAAGGCAGACTTAACATCAAAACCTAGAGCATGAAGGAGGTCTTTAAAATCAAGTCGAATAAGTCAAGGGGAAGAACAAATGTGGATTCCTTAAAAAAAAAGAGAAACACAAACAGTAAATACCTCATGTTACACTTCTTCTTGATAGGGCTAGAAGGCATGGACCTCTGGAGATTGACTAGAGAATCTCACTGCCTGTGCCACAGAGAAATATAAAAATATTCTTCTCTCCCAGTGAATTTCCTCTGTTTTCTCTTCGAAACAATTACCGATTAAACCAGACAAATTGTACGTACCAGCCAGACGCTTTATGCCCCCCCTCCCACTCTCCCCGACAGCGGAAAACCATTTCATGATGTGCCAACTTCATTTCACACTTTGAAGCTTCAGTGCAGAAATCCAATAGAAACAAAGCCACAAATTATCAGCAAGTAAGGTAGCAGCCACTTCAAGGATCCGAGGACTTCTTCGACTTTTGAATTAAAAAGAATCCAAAAATTAGGAAACCGAAAGACACAATAGAGAGTTGTTGCTGGGAATCAGAAGAAACGGTCGGTGGAAGATGATAGGCTTGGTGCAGCGTCCTGTTAAAGATTTGCTCTAGGATTGTTACATCAGCCAACCAGCAGAGGACACAGAATAACGGTAAAGAAGAACAGTGATACAAAGGAGCATGTCCCAGGCACTGATTAAAGATAACCAGCACAAGACAACATCATTGGTTTTTCTCTACAATCTTTGTTTTTTTGTTGTTGTTTTTTTTTCAGGCACAATAGGTAATTTACTCATGAAATGACACAATCTGCACAAGTAGCTCAAAATTAATGGATCAGGATGACTAACATTGTTTCTGCAGGGAATCTTTAGGCACTTCACAATCTAACCTGATGGCCACTCAGAAGGCTATGAAGTGATCATAAATTGATTTTTTTATGGAACATGATGATAAATGATAATTGTCTGACATTCGATGATTTGGAAAGACCAGGATCAATCAATCGATCGATCAATTTACAATGGACCCTGGCCTATTTATGGATTCACTTAAATGCAAAGTTTTCTGAAGAAAAATGAAGAATCTCACTATCGGTTGATTTTTTTT